>NW_015555719.1:193314-204858 GCF_001515605.1 Sinocyclocheilus anshuiensis
CTGTAGATCGATTGCTTTGTTCCGAAACAGGGATTAAAATTATTACAATGTTGCTTTTTATTCTTGGTGCGGTTCGCTTTCACACGGCAAAGTTTCTAAACGGACTAAATTTTTTAATACAAGTTACGCGCGAGTAAACTGTTCTCTCATTGGTCAAAGTTACACGGTTTATTTTCCGGGATTCCACTTAGCTGTCACTAGGGCTGTTCGATTCCGAAATTTTTGGAATCGAGTCCGATTCCGATTCCTGGTTCTGGAATCGATTCCATGAATCGATTCCTCACTTGTTTTCGATTCTTTTTCGATTCTTGTTTATTTTAGATTGAAGGAATCTATAATCTCACCATTACTGCAGGATAAAGGTCGTAGAAAGTATCCTCTTCATAATATGAAGCTTTATTTGTAAAAAATACAAAGTGGGCATAAAAGGCGGGAGCTGGTTGCTGAAACCACACCCACCTAGCTCGACGGTGGTGACAGCAGCGGCAAACGAGAGAGAGCGGGAGGTTGCTGCTTGCTTGAAATTAGTGATAGCCCACAGCTCAGCAGGACATGCGTTTATCGTATGAATTGAACATGACATGAAGTGTCTAAAATAAATGTGCACAGTTCAGCTGAATGATGAAGTTTACTTTGACTGTATGCTTTGCACAAAATTAACAAACTGTACACTGAAACAAGAACATTAACAATAACTGATAGAGCTCGTGGTTTCTCTGTCAATCAGATGCGCTCTCAGCCACTGATCTATCCTCGGGACGTTTTCTTTTATAATTATCATGGGCTGATAGAAATGTTTAAAAAAAAATAGTATTTTAGATGGAAATAAGATCAAGACCCTTGATCACGTCATGATCTATTCTGTCGTGCAGCGCTCAAAATTGTGGACAAGCCAGGTCCACCGTAAAATAACCTCTGAATCGTTTTTTTGAACTGGTTCTAATGACTTCTAATCACTTTTAGCGAGCATGAGGGAGGCGAATAGTAATACAGCAGTATTGGAGCAGTAACCTTAAAAGGACATCTTTGTACATTTTTTACCCCTAATAGGAACATATTAATACCTTAGCGTAGTAATTTGTACCCTTAAGGTACTAATATGTAGGCATACCTATTAGGGGTAAAAAAGGAACAAAGATGTCCTTTTAAGGTTACTGCTCCAGTGACAAGCTGTTGTACCCCAAAAGGTGCAATTTTGGCCCCTTTTTTCTGTATATAGCCTATACATCCACAACATTCCGACTCTCTAACCATTAGGCCACGACTTCCCCTATTTGTATGGCCATCACATAAAAAAGGTCTAAATCCTTAGTCTGGGGCCGTGGAAAATAATTAAAGGTTCTCTCCTGCACTGCACCTTCACTTCACTTCCCTTTCCCTTTTCTTAATTTTCCTTTTTTTTTATTGTCTGTCATTTCTTCACCAGCAGGTCTACTGTTATGAACAGAACTGTGTCCACCTTGTTGAAAACAACCACCTCATTTCAATTTGTTAGGACAGAATGCTATTTATCTTAAAATGACTCAAATACACTAGATTTAACAAACCTATATTTCATACAAATATACACTACTAGTCAAACGTTTTTGAAAGATTTTTAATGTTTTTTAAAGTAGTCTCTTCTGCTCACCAAGCTTGCATTTATTTGATCCAAAATACAGCAAAAACAGTAATATTATGAAATATTGTTACTATTTAAAATAACTGCTTTCGATTTGAATATATTTTAAAATTTAATTTATTCCTGTGATCAAAAAGCTGAATATTCAGCATCATTACTCCAGTCTTCAGTGTCACATGATCCTTCAGAAACCATTCATGCTCATTTGCTGTTCAAGAAACATTATTATTATTATTATTATCATCACTATTTTTTTGTGAATAGAAAGATCCAAAGATCAGCATTTATCAGCATTTATCTGGGGGGGGGGTTATAGAAATTATTAGTTTTATTTAGCAAGGATGCTTTAAATTGATCAAAAGTGATGATAAAGACATTAATAATGTTACAAAAGACTTCTATTTCAGATAAATGCTGTTCTTCTGAACTTTCTATTCATGAAAGAACCTGAAAAAAAATCTACTCTGTTTTCAACATAATAATAATAAATGTTTTTTGAGCAGCAAATCATTATTAGAATGATTTCTGAAGGATCATGTGACACTGAAGACTGGAGTAATGATGCTGAAAATTCAGCTTTGAAATCACAGGAATAAATTACATTTTAAAATATATTCAAATAGAAATCAGTTATCTTAAATAATAAAAAAATTTCACAGTATTACTGCTTTTGCTGTATTTTGGATCAAATAAATGAAGGCTCGGTGAGCAGAAGAGACTTCTTTAAAAACATTAAAAATCTTACTGATCAAAACCTTTTGACTGGTAGTGTATTAAAACACATTTTCTAAAGTGCCTAAATGTCAAAATTAGTACAATATTTTTGTTGAAAAATTCTAATACTGAACACATTATTGAGTTATTAGGTTGTGACTCATATTATTTTTGTGTTGCTGTCTGCTCAAGCTCCTGCCCTCCCTGTAAAATAAATCCACGTGAATATCTGTCTCTGCTAAATTTTTTATGTAATTTTACAATCGATATTGATGTCCTTTAGCACAGTTTTCTGAATGATGATAATAATGGAGTGCTAGTACTGATACTAACAGTTTAATACTCAACTAGGTTAATAAAGACAAAACTATCTAGCGTATTTACAGATGAAACTGACCTGCACTTGAAGCCCTGAACAGGTCAGTGATGTTGCTATTTCACTGCTTCTTCTGGCCACTTTCTCTCTTCCATCGAGTCCCGCACATCGGTTCTGTTCGGAACCGTTTGACGGAAGCGCGGAACAGACGTGAGCTGATTCGTATAGCGCAGCGCTGCCAGTCAAGACCGATTTATGATTTATTATCGATTGAAAAAATCGGAAATGATCACTTTGGTACATTGAGAAGGCATAAATATAAAATAATAATAATAATAACTTTCATCGAGTCCCGCGCATCGGTTCTGTTCGGAATCGTTTGATGGAAGCGCAGATCAGACGTGAGCTGATTCGTATAGTGCAGCGCTGCCAGTCAAGACTAACCGATTTATGATTTATTATCGAATGAAAAAATCGGAAATGATCACTTTGGTACATTGAGAAGGCATAAATATAAAATAATAATAATAATAACTGCAAAAAAAACAAAAAACAGTGCAGCGGGCCAAATCAGCCGCCAGGCCACCGGGAATTCTCCCGGTGCTCCCGATGGCCAGTCCGGGCCTGCTCAATACTCCTATAAGCCTGCAGCCCTGCACCATTTATTTCTTTGGTGTAGTGCAGTCTCTGAATTTTATGGGAATTAAAAGTGACACTTTTCCCCCCTTTTTTCAGTCTCTGAAGGCCACACGGAACTTTTCTGTGTCGGATTGGAGTAAGAACTTTGAAGTTGTGTTCCAGGATGAGGAAGGTTGGTTAACCGACTGATGCTATTAGCTTTAATAATTATTCTTACGCATTTCACAAAACCTGTCAAGAGCATTATTACATAAAAGAAAATTACATAAATTACATAAAATGAAATAAAAAATAAAATAAAGCATATTTTTTAACCATTAAGATTTATTTTCAAAGTGACATTTCATGACTTTTTTTTAACCATTAATAAACCCATAATCATATTTAAAGGTTAATTTGTTCTATGTGTTTGGTTGTGTTTATTAGCTCTGGACTGGGGTGGGCCACGGCGTGAGTGGTTTGAGCTTATCTGTAAGGCTCTGTTTGATACAAATAATCAGCTTTTCACACGCTTTAGTGACAACAACCAAGGTTTGGTAAGTCATAGTTGTACAAAACAGCTTTTTATGCTGCTTGATATTGCAAACTGGTATTTCTTATCATATTATTTTAATGTATTGTTGTAATTATAAACACTCTGGTTTGTAGCGCAAATAGTTTTTATTGTATTTACTGCATTTTGCTATTTTTCTAGTTATTTACCTAAAGCAACTAATTAATTGGAAGTCTTGCACATTCACAGAAAATAGCTTATTATAACGTTGCAAAGTAAGGTGGATAAAGAGTTCTGTACAATTTTCTGTGTATATTACGCTGGGATATGAGACAGTATTTTAAAGGGGATAAAATGACACTCATCACCTTTAAATAAACTGTCGTGATATACACATTGACTTTTTAATGTTGATGTTGGTCAAGAGTTGATATGGAATGAGCTGTTCTATGTTTTTTGGGCAGGTCCACCCAAACGCTGATCGCCCTCCTCACCTGAGGGTGAAAATGTATGAGTTTACAGGACGAGTGGTGGGGAAATGTCTGTATGAATCAGCTTTAGGTGGGACCTACAAGCAGCTGGTACGAGCCCGATTTACCCGCTCCTTCTTGGCTCAGATAATTGGATTACGAATGAACTATAAGGTGACAATTGATTCATAGCCTGCTAATAAATGTAAATTTTAACCTGTACTGATATAGTTTATGCCTCCTTTACAAATGAACACTCATTTTATGAGTAGTCATATCTCCTCTCTTTGGGTGCAAATTTTGCAAAGCATACATGTAAACTTGTCACATTTGAAAAAGACCATTTACATGATTCATGCAAATCCAATGAGATTTTATTTGGGGGATCTTTCTGTTCATAGCAATTATATATGACAAACAAAAACTCTTTTTTTAGGCTGAAATGTGAGGTTTATCTAAAAATAGTAAGTATATAGTTCTATTTCTAATATCAGAGCCCCAGTAAACGTTTTTTTCAGTCTGGAGTTTGCAAGTATGCAAATACTCTTACTTTCCTTGAATGAAATTATATGAGTGTTTGTTTATTTTTTGTTTTTCTTTGCTTTGGCAGTACTTTGAAACTGATGATGAGGAATTTTACAAAACCAAGGTGTGCTTTATTCTTAACAACGATGTCAGTGAAATGGACCTGCTGTTTGCAGAAGAAAAATATAGCAAGTCAGGACACCTGGAAAAGGTAGTCATCATTAATTCAATGAAAAACGAATAAAAAATGAAATCTGTTCATTTTAATCTTGATTCCAAATACAATAATACGGTTAAGTGCATGTGTGTATGAAAGTGGTCTTAAGGCAGGGGTGTCCAATCCTGTTCCTGAAAGGCCAACATCCTGCAGAGTTTAGCTTCAACTGGCTCCAACACACCTGCCTGGAAATTTCTAGTGGGTCTAAAGACCTTGATTAGCTGGTCCAGGTGTTTTTAATTAGGGTTGGAGCATATATAGGACAGTGGCTTCCAGGAGCAGGTTTGGACACCCCTGCCTGAAGGATTATTTGAAGGTGCAGGTGATTTTTTGTTGTACACTTTCACTAATAGTAATAATATTACAGGTGGTGGAATTGATATCTGGTGGTGCTCAAATTGCAGTGACAAATGAGAATAAAATTCACTACTTAAACCTGTTGGCCCAGTACAGACTAGCCAGTCAGGTGCGAGATGAAGTAGAACACTTTCTAAAAGGTAAGAGCCCAAGTTTCTGTCTCTTTATTTAAACTTCTGTACGAAATCTCCTTAACCAAATTAACTGAATGACCTCTTCTGTTCAGGTTTGAATGAACTGGTCCCTGAAAACCTTCTGGCCATATTTGATGAGAATGAATTGGAGGTGAGAAATTACATTAAATCGTAGATATACAGCAAATTAGAAGAATTGAAAATCATTCAATAAAGGAAGTTTATTAACAATAAACAAAACTTAAATATAGTTAAGGATTTCCAGAAAAAAGACCACATAACAATAGTTTTCATAGCTGAACCCCTTTATCTGAGCACAGTTCAGTTTACATACCCTGGTTATATAAATCCACATACTAAACATATCTTTGGATTTCAGACCAGTTTGATGAGCTGTTCCATAAACATCCCCTGGCTGATACTTTCTTGAGGGAACAATTTTTTTCTTTCTTTTTTTTTTTTCAGACCCTTTTAGCAGCTTTTTTTTTTTTTTTTTCCCCAAATAAAAAGAGCATAGCACCAAAGCTAGCAACTTCTTGACTGGACTCTGGACTCTGACTGTCAGTTCAAATCTGATTTTTATGCATATCTGGTCATAATCTGACAAATACGATTTTTATTAATCCATTTCAAGATGCATTCATATGTGGTTTTAAATCCTATTCAGATCTCATTTCTTGAAGTCCTTTTCAGTCTGATTCCAGCTCAGATCAAATTTCACATAACTTTTCTTAGAGGTCGACCGATTTATCGGTTTTGCCAATTAATCGGCACCGAGAGTTGATCGCTGGAACTATCGGTTATCAGCAAAAATCCATGCTGATAGTTTTTCCGGGTTGCGTCCATTCGTGCATGGAGCGGCTGAGAAGGGTCCGCTGTTATTATACAGTGCGAGAGCAGCCTCTAGAGCCGGAAATCACTGACACCTATGGCGCATTTCCACTGTGTGGTACGACTCGGCTCGGCACGGCACAGTTCGGCTTGGCACGGTTTGCATTTCCACTGCAGTTCAGTACCGCTTTAGAGTGGGCGGGATTATTCACGTCGTTATAGTTGCGCCGCCTCTACTGCTGCGACTCTTGAAAAAAACGTTTTCATATCAAGCTCTCGCTCTCTGCTATCAACGAGAGGAACGTCTGTTCTTCCGCAACAGACAACAAAACTTTTTGGTTGTTAAAAAAAGGTGCGCTCGTAGTGTTGTTTGTTTTGACACATAAGGCTGAGCGGGAAAATTCAGATGCAGATTTAAATGCAGCCGACAGAAAATCCTGCCGCGCCATAGAGTGCCAATCACGTAGTTTTCTATTAAATTACATTATATTTGTCCCAAATCATTGTTAATGTACATAATGACTTCACCCTATGCTGTAAAATTGTGTATTGTGCATTTTTCAGCGAATCGTTTGTCTTTCTGTGGCTCTCATAAAGTATGCTTCATTTATTGAGCTATAGATCATGCTTTCTCTTTCCGTTTGCTCTGTTTATTTAAACACCGAACTTCAAACTCATCTATGCCACATTGTTCATTATTGCAGTGAACCTTTGCCCATTTGGTGATTTAAATAAACTTAGACTGCCGCTTGAACTGAACGTGACGCGTCCGGTTTGTGTGATACCTGCAAGTTCTCCTAGACGCGGGCAGCC
Organism: Sinocyclocheilus anshuiensis; assembly: GCF_001515605.1. NCBI lineage: Eukaryota > Metazoa > Chordata > Actinopteri > Cypriniformes > Cyprinidae > Sinocyclocheilus > Sinocyclocheilus anshuiensis. Next base: position 200,445 of record NW_015555719.1, read on the forward strand.
CTGTGCTATTGCCAGGTGTGTGACTAACATATTTTATTTTGATTAGATAATCATCGTGTTCTAAATCAGAAGCATATAAAGTGTGCGATTATGATTACTTTTGCGTCCATTCATTTAAAAAAATTTTAACCCAGAAGTGAAATACGGAAAATGCGGTTGTTTCTTTAATGGTTCAAACACTGATGAATAGAATAAGCAGACACAAACAAATTTTAACGTTTAAACGTTCAGTTTAAAAACTATCAGTTGATTAATCGCCATTGGTCAGTGCAGTCCAACCTAACTATCAGCATCAGTAAAATCCATCGGTCGACCTCTAGCTTTTCTGCCTTGTTTTCTTTTTCTCCCACAATGTAAAATGTAAGCCTATCAGATGTAAGAAACATGCTGAAAGTCAATGCAGAAACAAGGTTGTGTTGTTGAGATGAATGTCAGCCTGGTATCCACACGTTATTGCCCTTCTATAGTCCTGTCCAACTTTCCTTGTGTAACAGCCCATCTCCCGGTATCTCCTCCGTGCTATTGAGATTGTGCTAGGAGACACACCACACCTTCCGGTGGCACGTATTGAATTGCCATCCTGGAGGAGTTGGACTACCTGTGCAACCTGATTGGGTTGCAGGGACTGCCACATTGTAGTAGTAATGAGAAGTAGTGAGAAGGACCCTAACAAAATGCAAAACTAGAGAAAGATCTGTCAGGAAGGATAAGTAGAGAGCAATTGTTTGTGACCACCTCCTGCAAAACCATTCTTTTTGGGGGGGTTGTCTTGCTGTTTCCTCTCCAGTGTACCTGTTGTTACTTTCATTTGCACCAAAGCAGGTAAAACTTATTCACAAGCACTTATGCTTCTTAACCGGACAGATTGATGTCCCTAAAGTTGAACTGACTTGGTGGTATACTTTGATGATTAAGTGTTACCTTCATTTTTTGAGCAGTATAGTTGGGTCATTCCGTGTCAACTCAACCAGGTCTCCGACTCAAATTTTTGTTAATATATTGCTCCAGCAGTAAATTGTTAAATTGTACACATTTTCAGTGGTCAAAAACCAAATGGGGATCACGTTGTATACAGATGAGTAATGTCTGAAGAACAAATAATGTAGCATGTGAATGGAGCCTTAATGGGTGTTTTTTTTTACAGACTCGTCATGTAAAGTCGATGTTTAAAAAGTGAAAGTCTATGTAAAGCAATATTAAATAAATATGTGTTCTGAGTTTGTCACAGCACAGAAAAATGTGTTATTAAGCACCTAGCCAAATTTGAATGTTAAAAAAATGCCAAGTAAATAAAATAATTTATAAAAATCTTGAAAAAATAAGCAGTATTCTCTGCTCTCAAGTTTGTAAAACTATCCGGTGTAAAATGTTCTCTGCAGAGTGTAGTGAATTTGCTTTCGCCAACCTAGGGAGGCGAAATAGTGATGGGTGATGGGTACTCATGTCACCAATGATGTTATGATTTTTGGATCACGTGTCACTTAAGGTGTGGTTATGAGTAAATCACATAAGAAAGATTGGTGGGATCTCTAACTTGTAGAACCTCTTACTGTATCGTGAACACAAGGAAGACACAAGTGTAATAAAATACATTTATTAACAAAAGATGGACAAGAGTAATCGACAACTACTAAATAAATAAGAACCATGAATAAAAAAGGAATAAAGTGCATAAGATGTATAAAATGCAAGTGATTATGTTGGGTGTTGCTATGTCAGAGCTATGTTATCTGGAAAGATAAACTGTTGCTACTCTGAAACAAATAAGGTGAAGAACCTTATTATGCATCAAACAAATACGTGAAAGATTATTTATCAACTGTAATCAGCTATATAATATCTAATGTAAATTAGGCAATCATATACTGATAATATACAACAATGCCAAGGTCTCTGGAAGAGGTTTGGATAAGTAATAATTATGTTTTCTGTGGTTGAGTGAGCAGTCGACTCATGAGGTCGACTCGATGAGGTGACGACTTCATCCACTCTCCTGGAGCACCAAAGGGTCCTAAAATCTGGAACACGCTGATGTGGCCCTGGAGTAGGTGCAGAAGGAAGGTCCTTGCCTGGAACATGCAAAATGTACCTTGAAGTGAAGGTTTCCTCTCCGGAGCTTAACCTTGTTGCAAATGTATGTCTTCTACCTCTCTGGGCTAGAGACTCAGAACTTGGTCAATCCACATCGTCTCTCTAGGATGGAGACTCAAGGTGTGCTGCATCTGTTGTTGTCTCGCTGGACAAAGACTCTAAACGTAGAATATCTCTCTCCTCACAGGCTGGAGGCTCAGCAAGTGGTCTTATCTGTTGCTGCCTCACAAGCTGGAGACTCAGGACTTGGTATCTGTTATTGCCTCTTCCCGCATGGGCCAGAGGTTCAGAATGTTGATGTTTCTGTCTCTCGGAATGGGAGACTCAGAACGAGTGTATCTGCTAGTGTCTCACCCTTGCAGGATGGAGACTAAGAACGGTGTATCTGCTATTGTCTCTATGGATGGGACACTCAGAACGGATATCTGTTACAGTCTCTCTGGACAAAAGACTCAGAACTTGTTGATCTGTTAGTGTCCCTTCCCTTTCAGGACTCAGACTCAGAACAAGGAGTGTCTTTTGGGAAGGTATCTTCATCCCTTTCCAATGAGGAGGAGATTGCAATTTGCCACTTCTCCATCTCAGTGCTGTGATTGGCTGTTTCCATCAGAGTGGGGGAACATGGTGTGGCCCACCCCTCTTTCCTCCTGTAGAAGTTATTTGCATAGTCCAAACACAAATTTAGAAAACTGTCACTAAAGTTTTACTAGTGCATTTTTCACTTACCAAACCAGAAACATTGTCCAAACATGATGGAAAAAGATTGAACCGTCATGCATGGATTCATTTGTCCATTAACAGCTGAGTTTGTGTAAGATGTTGCACTACACATTGCTGTCACTGAGAATACTTATTTCTCTGAATAAGTATAAGATGTGTATGTTGTAGTTTGCATCAATTTAAGGTTTGAGAACATAGATATGAATGGATTTGGGTGTAACTCTGTGATCTCTCTCACCCACTGTTGCTGCGTCCAGAGGTCCTAAGGAATTTTTATGGCAGTCACAGGCTAAAACCTTAGGAATCAGTCTGTTGGTGGGTGAAGCGCAGAAACTGCATTTTGACCAATGAGAAGTCCTGTCCTTCCCGGGCTTTGTAACAAAGGTTGTCTTCCTGCCCTCTAAGAGGTGTAAGGCTGTTGTCCTGGCATCTTTATCTGGTGGAGTTGGACAGTTTGCTTATTTTAATCCACCAAGATCCAATCAAAATGTAACAAACCTTTGTCCACTATTGTGGTCAGAGAGGGGCCCTGCCATAAACTGGGCCCTGGAATGTGCTGTCCACTACATTTGCTTGGTCACGTGGGTGATCCTTAGCTCTACATCAAGGTGGCTCTTCACAAAATTTAATCCACCTCTTCTTGATATAATAATTTTTTAGGAAATTTAAATAAGGAGACCGAGCTGTTTTGTAAATGATCGCAACCAAGTAATATGCATTTATGTGATGAAGGCATAGCTAGCAAACTGTAAGCTGTAATAACTAACGGTAATGACAGTAACTCGCACACCTCTGATGCTAATGCACTCTAGTTATTATAGTGTTAGGGGCGGGGCCATGCTAATTGTACTAATTAATACTAACAATACTAATTTCACAAACATTATGGGAACGTCACTTTTGAGCATTCTTTGAAGCAAGTAGTAACATTTAAAAAACGAACATTCAGCTGAAATATTTCGTGCTAACGCTTTGAGAAGGTTGTTAAAGATTAGATAACATCTAGATAGATTAACCTTGCTGGAAAAACGTTTGTTCAGAACATTGAGAGAACTTTGCTGGAACGTTCTGAGGGGCTGTTCACACAGAATGCGTTTTTCCGTTCCAATGTGCTACTTCTCCACTGTCTTTCTATGCCAACACTAGACGGACGTGTTTGACCTTTGCGCTCACATCTCACGTCTTTTGCGGCGTCTCACACATGAGCATTAAAGACGCCATGTCTTAAAAGTTAAAAGAATTAAAATTTGTACACACAGCGCCGCTCATCAATGTCAGTTCCAGAACAGTGGACCAATCAGAAGACCCCAGAGGCGGAGCTAGCATTGCAGGCTTTTGTTTAGAGTATAGCAGGTTGGAATGGCAACTGTTTTATTTGATGCTAACACGACAGAGGAGGTGTTTTGTGCTGGGCTTTGTTTAAAACCATTCCTGAGTGCCGCGTCTCACGTTTTTAGGCACAAAGGCGCTTTCTGTGTGAACGGCCCCTAAGATTATTTCCTAAAAGCTGGGAACAAGCCACATGTTTTTGATGTTGCATTGTGAGTATCACAATCATTTCTGCAAGTACACACACACACACACACACACACACACACAGACA
>NW_015555719.1:208048-210502 GCF_001515605.1 Sinocyclocheilus anshuiensis
GTATTTGTGAGATATCGTTAACTTGTAGAGCCTTTTTACTGTATTATCAACACAAGGAAGACACAAGTGTAATAAAATAGATTTTATTAACAAAAGATAGACAAGAGTAATCGACAACTACTAAATGAATACCATGAATGAAAAAGGAATAAAGTGCATAAGATGCATAAAATATAAGTGATTATGTTGGGTGTTGCAATGTGAGAGCTACGTTATCTGGAAAGATAAACTGTTGCTACTCTGAAACAAATAAGGTGAAGAACCTTATTATGCATCAAACAAATACGTGAAAGATTATTTATCAACTGTAATCAGCTATATAATATCTAATGTAAATTAGGCAATCATATACTGATAATATACAACAATGCCAAGGTCTCTGGAAGAGGTTTGGATAAGTAATAATTATGTTTTCTGTGGTTGAGTGAGCAGTCGACTCATGAGGTCGACTCGATGAGGTGACGACTTCATCCACTCTCCTGGAGCACCAAAGGGTCCTAAAATCTGGAACACGCTGATGTGGCCCTGGAGTAGGTGCAGAAGGAAGGTCCTTGCCTGGAACATGCAAAATGTACCTTGAAGTGAAGGTTTCCTCTCCGGAGCTTAACCTTGTTGCAAATGTATGTCTTCTACCTCTCTGGGCTAGAGACTCAGAACTTGGTCAATCCACATCGTCTCTCTAGGATGGAGACTCAAGGTGTGCTGCATCTGTTGTTGTCTCGCTGGACAAAGACTCTAAACGTAGAATATCTCTCTCCTCACAGGCTGGAGGCTCAGCAAGTGGTCTTATCTGTTGCTGCCTCACAAGCTGGAGACTCAGGACTTGGTATCTGTTATTGCCTCTTCCCGCATGGGCCAGAGGTTCAGAATGTTGATGTTTCTGTCTCTCGGAATGGGAGACTCAGAACGAGTGTATCTGCTAGTGTCTCACCCTTGCAGGATGGAGACTAAGAACGGTGTATCTGCTATTGTCTCTATGGATGGGACACTCAGAACGGATATCTGTTACAGTCTCTCTGGACAAAAGACTCAGAACTTGTTGATCTGTTAGTGTCCCTTCCCTTTCAGGACTCAGACTCAGAACAAGGAGTGTCTTTTGGGAAGGTATCTTCATCCCTTTCCAATGAGGAGGAGATTGCAATTTGCCACTTCTCCATCTCAGTGCTGTGATTGGCTGTTTCCATCAGAGTGGGGGAACATGGTGTGGCCCACCCCTCTTTCCTCCTGTAGAAGTTATTTGCATAGTCCAAACACAAATTTAGAAAACTGTCACTAAAGTTTTACTAGTGCATTTTTCACTTACCAAACCAGAAACATTGTCCAAACATGATGGAAAAAGATTGAACCGTCATGCATGGATTCATTTGTCCATTAACAGCTGAGTTTGTGTAAGATGTTGCACTACACATTGCTGTCACTGAGAATACTTATTTCTCTGAATAAGTATAAGATGTGTATGTTGTAGTTTGCATCAATTTAAGGTTTGAGAACATAGATATGAATGGATTTGGGTGTAACTCTGTGATCTCTCTCACCCACTGTTGCTGCGTCCAGAGGTCCTAAGGAATTTTTATGGCAGTCACAGGCTAAAACCTTAGGAATCAGTCTGTTGGTGGGTGAAGCGCAGAAACTGCATTTTGACCAATGAGAAGTCCTGTCCTTCCCGGGCTTTGTAACAAAGGTTGTCTTCCTGCCCTCTAAGAGGTGTAAGGCTGTTGTCCTGGCATCTTTATCTGGTGGAGTTGGACAGTTTGCTTATTTTAATCCACCAAGATCCAATCAAAATGTAACAAACCTTTGTCCACTATTGTGGTCAGAGAGGGGCCCTGCCATAAACTGGGCCCTGGAATGTGCTGTCCACTACAAAAGGTGGGTATTGGTGGTGATCCTTAGCTCTACATCAAGGTGGCTCTTCACAAAATTTAATCCACCTCTTCTTGATATAATAATTTTTTAGGAAATTTAAATAAGGAGACCGAGCTGTTTTGTAAATGATCGCAACCAAGTAATATGCATTTATGTGATGAAGGCATAGCTAGGAAGCAAACTGTAGGCTGTAGTAACTAATGGTAATGACAGTAACTCGCGCTTGAGCGGGTGAACCTTTGATGCTAATGTGCTCTAGTTATTATAGTGTTAGGGTCTTGATGCGTCATCAAGAAAAAGGCCATCGTTCAGGCCACCCAAAAAATCCTGAACACAAAAATGGTGAAAAACTTTTTAACGGTCTAACGCCACAATTCAGTACTACGTAGTTCACAGTCTTTGTAACACGTTTTCAGCAATACATTTCTAACATTTACAGGTGCATCTCAATAAATTAGAATGTCGTGAAAAAGTTCATTTATTTCAGTAATTCAACTCAAATTGTGAAACTCGTGTATTAAATAAATTCAATGCACACAGACTGAAGTAGTTTAAGTCTTTGGTTCTTTTAATTGTGATGATTTTGGC
>NW_015555719.1:210677-212018 GCF_001515605.1 Sinocyclocheilus anshuiensis
GAGTTGAATTACTGAAATAAATGAACTTTTCCACGACATTCTAATTTATTGAGATGCACCTGTATAATGGGTTTAGAAACAAATCTCTGAATTGCCTTTTACATGGACTTTAAAGTTATGACTGTTTTGTCTTGTTCCCAGTTGTTGATGTGTGGTACAGGAGATATTAACGTGCAGGACTTTAAAGCTCATGCTGTAATTGTTGGAGGGTCATGGCACTTCAGAGAAAAGGTAAGTGACTTAATGTTAAATATATTTTATCCTTTTTTCAAGGTATGCACTTAACATAGGTTTATACAGAAATAGGGTTGGGTACTATTCACATTTTAACCAGTACAGTACCGGTATCGGTACCTGAATTTCGGTGCCGGTACCCAACGGTACCTTTTTTCAGTACTTTACTCTCTGTGTAATTACAAAAACATTTATTTCAGTGAAAAAATAAGTCAAAAAGTCTCAATTTCAACAGACTTTTTCTTTTTTTCTTTCTTTCTTTTTTTTCCCCCCAGAAATTCTTGTTTTATTTTTTCTGAAAATCAAATGGCATTAAACATTTATTTTAAATTAAATGAAAATTAAACTCTTTTATTTTTTGGCAAACAAACTGAGGTTTACTGTTGAAATTAATACATGGAAGAAAAAAGGAATATTCCTTTAAAACATTTTTAATAGGCTAATAATTGTATTATTTTTTTCTACAATTAAGTGATTAATTTTCTTGTACTATTTATTTTTATAATTTAATTGTTTTATTTAAATTTGATAGAAAAGGGAACATTTAAAGATGTACATTAGGGCTGGACAATAATTCAATATCAATATGTATCGCGATATCATTTTTTTCAATAACGGTGATATGATTTTTAAACACATTTCCGATATTTCGATATACATTACCAGTTTCCCACGAAACGGTAAAATTCTCGCGAATTGACTCTCACAGCAGCTCTGGAGATTAAGTTTTTGTGTTCATGCCGTCATATAGTGAGACGCAGAGACCGAAAATCACCGCGAGCGTCACGCGTGCTTCATAATTTGTTTAGTAAACAAAACCGCGTTTCCGCCATTCATACATACAGAGGCAAGTGGAACATGCAGGATTCATATTTAAACCGTCTTTTTGCATTTTAATATTCACAGACACTAGATCATATCGCGATTTGAATTAAGTGGCAGTGGCTACTTTTGATTTATTCGTCCAAAATTTACGAATTCCATGGAATTCCACGCTATAGAGTAAATTACGTATTTATGAATGGACTACATGATCCCGTCCGCGTTTTCGCAGAAACCATATGGCCCTAGAAATGTAACCACACTTCAGAACATTTCGGCTTGCCC
>NW_015555719.1:212051-212348 GCF_001515605.1 Sinocyclocheilus anshuiensis
CTCAGGTTTTTTTTTTTTTTTTTTTGTTATTTTTTCTCCAGTACCTCTTGTGTGATTTAATGTATGTTAGCCTATTGACTAACATGATTGACGTGAAGTTTGTTAGTATAAATCTTCATGACTGAGTCAGGGGGAAGTGTACAGCTAAGCATAAATAAAAAGATGAGTAAAGAACATTTCTATCTGAATGGGAGAATTTATATTTTTTGTTAAACAAAATTGAAAGCCTTTCTGAGGCCTCTCTCTCTCTCTCTATTTCTCTTTCTCTCTCTCTATTTCTCTCTCTCTCTCTCTCTC
>NW_015555719.1:212359-213294 GCF_001515605.1 Sinocyclocheilus anshuiensis
TTTTTCAGAACATTTTACAGATTCTTGATTTTTTTAATTTTTTTTTTTAACTAGCCAACTTGAAAATGTAACTACAACGTGATTCAGGTAACGTTTTCTTTGTTAACCCTCTAGTTAAAGAAAATTCTATTCCAAGTGCACCACACATGAAGTTGTCAACATGATGTAAATGTTAAACAAATCACTTGTTAAATATCTTTGCAGAAAAGATGCATGAACTACAACTACATCTTGTACAAACTTGTCTTGTACATATTATGTGTTCAGAAATAATATGAGGAAAATGCTTTAAAAAAAACCTCAAAAGTCAAGGTAATTAAAATTCAAAATGAATTAAGGTATAACACAAGTAGACTATTATTAACTATAAATGTTCTGTAAAAACAACAGCAGCTTTCAACCTGTCGCCATGATGCAAGCATGAAATATCAGACATAGAGTAGTAGTTACAGTTTTTATATTCGATTGCGCTGCTTTTCCTTTTTTTTTCTATGTAAACATAGACGTGTTTGACTGTTGCGCTCGCGTCTCTTGCAGTGCCTCATGCATGAAACGGCATTTTAAAAAGGCGACGCTCAAGTTAAAAGAAGTTCCCTCCCATCTTCTTGCATGTTTTTCCTTTTCTGCTGCCCACGTCGCATCTTTCAACACAAAAGCCCATTCTGTGTGAATGGCGCCTAGTGATATGAGCGAGGAACACTTCACACGTGAGCGGTAATTGTCAAAATTAACGCGTTAACTCAAATTCATTTTAGTGGCACTAATTTGTTTACATTTAGTCATTTAGCAGACGCTTTTAACCAAAGCGACTTACAAATGAGGACAATGGCATAATAAATAAAAAGAAAACAGATAGAATAGAAAAGAATAGAGCAAGCTAGTGTTAGAAGCTTGTTTTGCTTTTGTTAATTGTATAATAAATAAAAAGAAAACAA
>NW_015555719.1:213464-219703 GCF_001515605.1 Sinocyclocheilus anshuiensis
CAGTGGTGGTTTTGTAGGCAAACATTAATGCCTTGAATTTTATGCGAGCAGCTATTGGTAGCCAGTGCAAATTGATAAACAGAGGTGTGACGTGCATTCTTTTTTGGCTCATTAAAAATTAATCTTGCTGCCGCGTTCTGGATTAATTGTAAAGGAAGCATGTTCAGAAGAAGTGAGCTGCCCTGTCGTGCGAAAATGTAAACAGGCTTGTGTAAGCAAATTGCTCAGTGCAAATAAAGAGAAGTAATGGGAACCTGATATTTCTTTTTTCATGTGTCTAATAGACATGAACAAGTTCTTTGAAAAACATCTGTGACCTTTGAAACATGTCTAGTCATTATGCTCTATGCTGACTATGGTTTCACTAATAATAAACATACATTTGCATAAAGCATCCATATTTGTCCATGCCCATGTTGATTAGAGTATTAAAAACTTAAAAGGTATTAATTTAAGGTACATTTAGAACAGATAAAAATGTGTGTTTAAGTTGCGATTAATCACGAGTTAACTCATGACTGTGTCTAATAGACATGAACAAGTTCTTTGAAAAACATCTGTGACCTTTGAAACATGTCTAGTCATTATGCTCTATGCTGACTATGGTTTCACTAATAATAAACATACATTTGCATAAAGCATCCATATTTGTCCATGCCCATGTTGATTAGAGTATTAAAAACTTGAAAAGTATTAAATGAAGGTACGTTTAGAACAGATAAAAATGTGCAATTAAGTTGCGATTAATCACAAGTTAACTCATGACAATCATGTGATTAATCGCAATTAAATATTTTAATCGATTGACAGCATATTGAGAGAGAGATATATATATATATATATATATACAGGGCCGCATTAAGACCTCATTGGGCCCTGGGGCTATGACTTACTGCAGGGCCCCCCATCACAATAATGATATATATAGCTTAAAATAGGATTTTTATCCAATCAAAATTGTTGATGCATTGCAATTTCATAATTCTTGTTACCAATTCCACTATCACAAAATAAAAAATTACTAGCCTACGTAAAAACAAACTTACTGAAGACAAGTAAACAGTCATGAATTACAATAGAACAAAGAAATTGACCTACAAACACTTAAAGCACTGAATAAGAAAAATTATATTGTATAAAATAAATAGACAACAAATAGACCGAATAGTCTTCACTGTATAAATTCAGTATACATTATTTTACAAAAGCGATTCGGTCAAGGACAGTGAGTGATTTTCTTTCTAATGTTTAATTTTCATTATTGACACAAATGGCAACAGCAGCTATATTAGGATGCTTTGGAGGAATAGTTCACCCAAAAAATTTAAGTTATGTTGTTGTTGTTGTTGTACTAAACCTGAATGAGTTTCTTTCTGCTGTTGAATGCAAACGTATACTATATTTGGAACAATACTGGTAACCAAACAGTTTCTGTGCCCCATGACTTCCATAGTTTGGAGAGAAAAAACACTATTGGAGTCAACAGGGACCAGCAACTTCCTGGTGGTTACGAATATTCTTCAAAATATCTTCTTTTATGTTGAGGAGAACAAAAAAATTAATACAGGTTCAGAACAAATTGAAACTGAGTAAATAATATTATTTGTATTGTGTATTTGTATTGTGTGTAAACTGATACTATAATATAAATTTTTTGGGGTGAACTATATCCCTTTAAAATCGCATCATATAATGCCAGGATCTCATAATAGCCAACTAGTGCACATGTTTTATGTTGCTGCCTTATGTTAAACTACTTTAAATGACTTTTTTTCCACATCAATCTACACTCCATACACTATACTGACAAAGCAAAAACAGAATTTTCACAACTCTGTAAATTTATTAAAAATAAAAAAAATGAAATAAGTATTCATATCCTTAACTAAATATTTAGCTGAAGCACCTCTACAGCCTCAAATGTTTTTGGGTATGATGCGACAAGCTTTGCACATCAGCATTTGGCAGTTATCTGCCATTCTTCTCCTCACCTCTTCATCTCTCAAGCTCTGTCAGGTTGGATGGGGGCAAATGCACATTTTCAAGTTTCTCCAGAATTATTTGATTGGGTTCAAGCTCAGGCTCTGGCTGGGCCACTCAAGGACATTCACAGAGTTGTCTGTAAGCCACTCTTGCTGTGTGCTTAAGGTCATTGTCCTGTTGGAAGGTGAACTTTCTGCTCAGTCTGAGGTTCTTAAGGATATCTCTATATTTTGGTGCATTGAGCTTTTCTTTCTACTCTGACGAGTCACTCGGTCCCTGCTGCTTCAAACTTCTTCCATTAAGGGTAACGGAGACTACATGCTTCTGTGACCCTTCAATGAAGCAGAATGCTTTTCTGAACTCTTCTCCAGATGTGTGGCTTGATGCAAACCTGTTTCTGAGCACTACAGGTAGTTATTTTGACCTCAGGGCTTGGTTTTTGCTGGTCCCAGATAAGGGTATGAGTACTTATGCAGTGGAATCATTTAAGTTTTTTATTTGTAATAAATAAAGTTTTTTGCGTTGCCATTTTGGTGTATGGAGTGTAGATTGATGTGGGAAAAAAGTAATTTAAAGCAGTTTAACATAAGGCAGCAACATTTACATTCAGCTCATGAAAAATGGGGGCAAAAGTGTTGTTTATAATTTTGTTCAGTGTATGTTGGGGAACATCACCAAAAAAAAATTTCTCCTACCTTATTTTTTTCATGAGATATTGAACGTCAGAATATGAAAAATTTCCCTTGACCACACAAATTTTTCTTACATTTTATCATCTATTTCTCAAAATGAGAATATTCAAATGCAAAGATTTTTTTCCCCTAAAAATATAGATTTTTATCAAACGATACTAACCTTTTGACTCTCCTTCCTACAGTCTTCGAGTTATGAGTCATTATTTTTGTGCATGTCACTCAGAAAAAAAATCAACTTCAGTGAGGCAAAAATGCCCTCAGGACTTATAGGGTTAAATAAAACAGAATATGAGCTCTTATCATCCGCTTTGTCATTTATTTTTTTAACACCATATGTGATATTTTCTCACACATATTTTCTCTCACACATACATCTGCTTATCTCTCAGCTTGAGAAAACGTCTGTTTTCCGTCTTTTAGTTTTAAAACAGACCAATTCGCGGCACTTTGCAAGCGTTATTACATTGTAAACTGTACATAATGGACATACAGAATCATACCTGAAACAGAAAACTAATAAATTCAGTAATATTCCCTCCTCACTTCAGAAACTGTAGGCTTCCACACAGACACGCACACACATCAACATATCTCTGCACGAGAAGAGTTTATTAGAAGGAGGGGGGGGGTGTCTCAAAATTAAAGATGAAAGATGCAACATAACGCCAGCAGGGGTCATACTTCATGAAATAAATAACAAACAGTTAAAGCTGCAGTCCGTAAGTTTTGCCTCTTTGTCGCCATCTCTGTTTGAAAACCTGCAATTGCAGCTGTCTGCGGAATTATCTTTCTTGCGTGGGTTGTGCTCCGGCGTGGCTCCAGCACGGATGAATCTAATCTTTTGAGGAGTATGTGTGTGTGGCAGTCAGTCACCGCATCGGTGTGGATATTCACCGTACTTCGCAATCACAGATTCTAGCCTACGTCTTGGAATATATGACCCAAATAAGAATTTTCACCATTTCCATCTGAACAAGTAAGTAACAAGTCTGTCACGTTTGTTCTGACCAACTGAGGAAAAAAGCATTACAATAAATCACGCTACCAATGCTGATTAAATCTAAATTAGCTCATATCACATCAAACCCTGCAAATTATTATTATTGTTATATTTTATTCTCAAATTATTAATGTTAACAACATCAACATTGCCTGTATTAGCGTGTAGATTTCACTTTCTGTACAGTCTAATCTCTAATTGTCATACCATTCGAATTTTATATTAAAGGGGTGGTTGATTGCGATTTCACTTTTTTAACATTAGTTAGTGTGTAATGTTGCTGTTTGATCATAAACAATATCTGCAAAGTTACGAAGCTGAAAGTTCAATGCAAACGGAGATATCGTCTTTTAAAATTCTGGCAGTTTAATGCTTACAAAAACGACTGGTAAGGGACTACAATGAGTTACTTCCCAGGTCCGTTACTGTCAAGAACCCAGAATTTTACATAAACCCCGCCTCTGGGAACACACAGCAAAGGGGGCAGGGCCATGCTGCCTGCTTTAGAGAAGAGGAAGAGAAAAATAGGGGTGCACGTAAAAATCTATTCATATATGAATCGCGATTCTGTCTTCTCACGATTCTAATGGATTCCCAAGTTTCAAAATGTTCTAAAGCAGCGTTCTCATCCAGTTCCTGGCCTCGCCCTGCTCTGCATCTCTCTCTCTCTCTCCCTCTCTATCTCATTCAGATAATCAGACCAGTGAATACACTTATTTTCACATACTATAGCTATGAGAAGCGTTATACATGGACGCGCGTGCGGTTGCCGAACTGTATTAAAGCTTTAATCAGGATAAAACCGTATATTAAAAGCTAACAGAAGCAGTAGCATTTACAAATAACAGTGTATCTAAAAGTATGAGACCACAACAAACAAACATCTTAGGCCTACCATTAAAAGCCGTGCTTGCACAGGTTCTGCGCGATCCTCTTCACTAATATCCTCTGCTTCTCGATCGGGCTCAAATTGATAAGCAATATAGACGACGTCATTGTTTACAATACAATCGGAGCACATGCCGCTATGTTGAGGGGTGGGACCTTAGACGCACGCTAGAGGCAGTTTAGCCAATCACAACACACTGGACCAGCTAATCAATCAGACCCCATCGTGTATTTCTGAGGGAGGGGCTTCATAAAAGCAGGAAATGAGCAGCACATTCAGAGGAGAAGGGGCAGAGCCTTGTGGAATAAAGGTAAATTATGTGAAAAATAATGCGTTTTTTAACAAACGAAGCATTAACACATGTTAGACTGCACCCCATAAACACAATCAAGCCTATAAAAAAACCAGTCAACCACCCCTTTAAGAAATTCTTTTAACCCAAAAAGCAAATTTATGCTCCCTTCGAAGTGGTTGTCTTTAAAATACAGATCTTGTGGTAATCCCAGGCTATCTGTAATCAGAAGCACATTTAAAACCGGAATATAATTTACAATCTGCCATCAAAATGATAAATTTAATTATTCTAGCTGCTGTGAGAAAAGGCTATAAACGATCCGCCACCTGCAGGATCCTCACATGCAATAGCCTAGTAGCCGGAACAACTTCTTTATGTTTACAGATGTGACGTAATGACGCAGCGGCATGCTCGAATTTCCTGTGAAAACCTACCCGTACCACTCAAATTAGAAAACATTATTATAAACTAACCGTTGTTAATCGGGCTAAAGTAAGGCGATAGTTTCGAACACTGGCAGGTTATGTATGAGAAAAGGCTATAAACGATCCGCCACCTGCAGGATCCTCACATGCGATAGCCTAGTAGCCGGAACAACTTCTTTATGTTTACAGATGTGACGTAATGACGCAGCGGCATGCTCGAATTTCCTGTGAAAACCTACCTGTACCACTAAATTAGAAACATTGTTATAAGCTAACCGTTGTGAATCGGGCTAAAGTAAGGCGATAGTTTTGAACACTGGCTGGTTATGTACTTGCTCAAATGTTGATTTCGGATCAATTTTAACCAAAAAAAGTTACGGACTGCAGCTTTAATTCGGCCGAAATACATAATAAATGAAACCGTTTTGATGCTATATTATTGATTGCTTATGTTGCTAAGGGTGTTGCTCAGTGATACACAGAACCTTTGGGTGAAGAGGTCATAGCCGTGCTGTATCGTGAATAAAACACCGCTGCTGACCAATCAGAATTGAGGAATGGAACTAACCGTTTTATAAACTTCATTAAATAAATATCAAACAGTTAATTCTACTGAAATACATAATACACGGAACAGTTTTAATGCTATATTATTGATTGTTTATGTTGCTAAGGGTGGTTGCTAAGGGTGTTGCTCAGTGATACACAGAACAGTTGGGTGAAGTGGTCATAGCTGTGCTTTATCGTGAATAAATCACAGCTGCTGACCAATCAGAATCCAGGACTGGAACTAACCTTTTGAGCAGTGTAGAGTAGCGTTTGTTGTTTGTCGTTTCACCGATCACAAATACAGACATGGTTTTATGTTTACGCGGTTTCCGTCACATGCTTGAGGTATTCGGCCAATCATAACGCACTGGATAGCTGGCCAATCACAGCACACCTCGCTTTT
>NW_015555719.1:220400-223553 GCF_001515605.1 Sinocyclocheilus anshuiensis
ATTTGATTTTAAAAATCCTGCAGATACCAGGTTATTTTATGGTACCATTTGGAATAATTATTTTTTTGAAAAAGCCCTTTTTAACTGTCCTTTTAGGTTGTTTTGAGAATGTTCTGTAGGCCACTAATAAAAAAGGACCTCTGTACATTTGTTTGTTGCAAATTTACAGACAATGCAATTGAGGTGTTTACATTGGCTTGTTGGGGTAATATTTCTGTCCACTGACAGCAAAGTTTTCCTTCTGAATTGGCACAAGTGCTACAAGTGCACAAGTTTTATAGTTAATAAAATCTTTAAAAACAAATTACATTAGTTATACTTTATACTTTAATTTCCTTCACTAAAAAGGAAATTGAGTAAAACGGTGTAAAAGGTGTGTGGACGTGGATTAGTAATCTGGCCTCTTGGTATAAAGGAGAAAAAATGCTGGCCCTCGTCACTATCAAAGTTGCCCATCCCTGATGTAATAAATCATGGGATCAGCAGTCGATTGCTTTTGGCTGTTTGCTTCTGGCTGTGTCTGTGTCAATACAGTTGTTGAGCTGCTCTTGCATGTCCGCCTCTTGTTTTATGCTCAAAGTGCTACATAAACATATGTAATATCAGATTACTTTTCTTAGGGAATTAATTATTATTAATTAATTCAGGTTTTGAGAGGACTCGAATCTGAAAATACGAAGTCAACCTGATTAGAACTGATTTCAAATTTGATAGTTTACACTTTATCAACTACTCGTCCCGCGAGACGTTAACGTCCGTGTATATTAACGATTCTGTTCATATTACTTCGTGGCCAACGACACATAAACAAAATGGTAATCTTATTAATTTTGAGCTATGGTCTGAGCACTGACAGGCTGACCCCCCACCCCTTCAACCTCTGCAGCAATGCTGGCAGCACTCATACGTCTATTTCCCAAACACAACCTCTGGATATGACGCTGAGCACGTGCACTCAACTTCTTTGGTCGACCATGGCGAGGCCTGTTCTGAGTGGAACCTGTCCTGTTAAACCGCTGTATGGTCTTGGCCACCATGCTGCAGCTCAGTTTCAGGGTCTTGGCAATCTTCTTATAGCCTACGCCATCTTTATGTAGAGCAACAATTCTTTTTTTCAGATCCTCAGAGAGTTCTTTGCCATGAGGTGACCAGTATGAGAGAGTGAGAGCGATAACACCAAATTTAACACACCTGCTCCCCATTCACACCTGAGACCTTGTAACACTAATGAGTCACATGACACCGGGGAGAGAAAATGGCTAATTGGGCCCAATTTGGACATTTTCACTTAGGGGTGTACTCACTTTTGTGGCCAGCAGTTTAGACCTTAATGGCTGTGTGTTGAGTTATTTTGAGGGGACAGCAAATTTACACTGTTATACAAGCTGTACACTCACTACTTTACATTGTAGCAAAGCGTAATTTCTTCAGTGTTGTCACATGAAAAGATTACAAAATATTTTGTATAATATATAAAATATTTACAAAAATGTGAGGGGTTTACTCACTTTTGTGAGATACTGTGTGTATGTGTTTATATATATACACCTATATAATAATTTTAACGCGTTATTTTTCAGCGTAATTAATTAATCTAATTAACGTGTTAAATTACCAGCCTTAATATATATACACATCTGGTTGTATTTTTGTTTGTGACTGGTCACTTTTATGCCTTGGTTCTGCTTGAATATACTGTATAATGACAATGTGAAAATCAGCCAGAGGCAAACACTTTTTCAACACTGTATTCACATTAACATGATATCCAGTGTTAATTATTGTACATATCTATGATTTTTGTATATGATGACTTGATATTGGAATTTGTTTGACGACACAATAATATGCTGAGAGATCACAGCAGGGGATGAAAGTGTTAAAGTGAGCTCATCCCGATTGTTCTGTTGTTTAGGTAATGAAATGGTTCTGGGCGGTGGTGTCATCCTTCACACAGGAAGAATTGGCCCGTTTGTTGCAGTTCACCACTGGCTCCTCGCAGCTCCCACCTGGCGGTTTCAATACGCTTTGCCCCTCCTTCCAGATTATAGCAGCTCCCACACACAGCACGCTGCCCACTGCACACACCTGGTGAGCGCACACATCAAACATCTTCTTTCTTCCACAGAAGGACCAAAATCCATTTCCCAAAATGAAATGTGATATACAGTTAGGTCCATATATATATTTGGACAAAGGCACATTTTTTGTTATTTTAGCTGTTGACCAAAACATGTTCAAGTTACAGTTATATAATGAATATGGGCTTAAAGTGCACACTGTGAGCTTTAATTTGAGGGTATTCTCATCAAAATTAGAGGAAAGATTAAGGAATTACAACTCTTTAATATGTACCTCCCCCCTTTTTCAAGGGATCATAAGTAATTGGACAATTGACTCAAAAGCCATTTCATGGACAGATATGGGCTATTCAAAACCCAGTCTTTGGTGAGTTCCAGACTTAAGGCAGCCATTGCATGCAAAGGTTTCTCAACAGAATATTAAAAATTATAATTTTATTTATGATTATATTTATTTGTCCAATTACATTGAAAATGGGGGGACTCTGCATAAAATTGGTTCTATTTCCTAAGCATTTTATGTTGTATTTTGTTCAACCCCTTGAATTTAAGCTTAAAGTCTGCGCTTTAATTTCATCTTCATTGTTTCATTTTAATTCTATTCTGGTGGCATACAGAGCCAAAATTATGAAAATTGTGTCAGTGTCCAAATATATATGGGCCTAACTTTAACTATAATTTTCATAAAAATGTAAATTTCAGTTATGTTGTGGTTTTATTACTAATACTCATCTTAAAGGTGACCCATTATGCCCCTGTAAATGCAAATGAGCTGGTGCTCCCAGACCCCTTTTCAGAAGAGGGCAGAGCTTCAAGAGTCTATGGAGACTCCTAGTGTTGCTTTCGTCAACGAAAATTATGACTAAATATCGTCGTCAACCAATCTTTATCACGTGACGAAAACGAGACGAGACGCAACGTAAATGCTGGTCATGTGACGATGACTATAATTAAATGTATAATGCAATATTGTTGACGAATAAAAACGAGACTAAATGTGGTTTACAAAATAAAAACTATGCTAAAATGTCTCTTCATTTTCGTTGACCAAAACGAGACGAAACGAAATGTT
>NW_015555719.1:226244-233055 GCF_001515605.1 Sinocyclocheilus anshuiensis
GTTGACTAAAACTTGACTAGACTAAAAAGAGTATGAACGTGACTAAAACTAATAAAAACTAAAATGACAGCTTCACACAAAGACTAGACTAAAACTAAAATTAAAACAGGCCGCCAAAAACAACACTAGAGACTCCTATGTTGGTTTGTGCATCCTAAAAAACAACATTTCTAATGCCTCTTTGGCGCTGACAAACAGCATCAGCAAGAAAACAAAATGGTGGACTGCTGCTTCTCGATCAGGGCTGTGTTTATGCTAATAAGGTAGAGAGCATCACAAATGGGCGGGACTTTTCCCTTAGATGATGTGTACGTAGGGAGAATCTGGAATTTCTTGTTCTGAGAGACTGTTTATGATTTATTGGGATTATAAAAAAATGAGTGGGTGGATTTTTACCATTATAGGCTGGTTGTTTTCACACACTGCGGCCACACAACTATGTTCAAACACCTTATAAAAGTGATTTTTGCATTCTGTGGCACCTTTAAAAAACCATGGTAAACAGCAAACATATTTGTGCTGTTTAATGCATTTAAGACATTGTGTTTTCCTCAGAGCATAACTGACATGTCACAGGTATATTTTTCATCTGTAAATGTTAGAAAGTCATGCAAAAATATCCATTTTGCTGTCAGGAGTGGGCGAGACTGACGCGAGTGAACGAGCTAAACAGACTGAGCGCAATCGAATAGGAGCGCAATAATTCTGAGTAAAATATACATTTTGCTCTTATAAAAGTGATTTTTGCATAATAGGTCCCCTTTAGTGATTTTTGCATAATAGGTTTTTGCACTTGTTGCCATTTGATTAGAAAAAAATAAAACATTATTTACTTAACAATAACTATCATGATTTTTTTTACATAATAAAAATGTTTAAATATACTGTATTAATGTTTCTAGCAATATAAATATAGTTTTGTCGGATGCATCTATAGGTAAAAGTGATATTTTTATATTAGGCTTGCATGTTTAACCCCTCTTCCCACATTGTTCTGTTTTAACCAGTTTTAACCAGCTGTGCCTCCCAACATATGACTCCTACGAAGAGCTCCACAAGCTGCTGAAACTGGCCATCAGTGAGGGGAGTGAGGGCTTTGGTATGCTTTGAAACATCAGTCCAGCTCAGGCAGAAACAGAGTTATCTCCAAACCTCCTTTTTTCACGAACATGTCACCACAGTGTACTTTACATTGTACTGTAAAGGAAGGACTTTGATCACAAGATGCCTCTGGGAGGATTCAGGAGTTATGTACATATGTATTTAAAGACTGTTCTACAAGATGAAAATGAGAAGAAAGGCAATTTTTGTTTTGTTTCCGATAGTTGCCTCTCTTTCTATATGAGTGCAGACAATTAAATGGCCTACATAAGTGTCAGGATGCTTGTTTTGCATTTGACATAAAGAGAATGTTTTTTTTTTTTATGGAACATAGTAGACAAAGGGATGTTGGCAATGACTGCATACCCTCTACACTTGGGCCTTAACTGATCAGGGAAGGTTGTGTATATAACTGCTATTTGATTGTATGCTTTACTTATACAGTGTGTATATTTTCCCTGTTACTTTCATTTGATATTTATGAAAAAGGGACCTTGGACACATTATATAGTGTTACCATCTTTTTTTTCATCTTTGGGAATTTCATAAATTATAAATTTGTTTTTTTTCAGAGATGTTCATACTGTTTCAGTTTCAACTATTTTGGGATCAGGCATCCCAGAAACAGTTAAATGTTTGTTTCATATTTCAGATAGCTGACTAGCAGATTTATCAGATGTGCTTTTTGCTCTCTTCTTGAACCCCTTAGTTTTCATTTTGGACATTATTACTGAGCATATGTAGAAAACTAGTTATGATTAGATTTAGCTTAGGATGTCCATTAAAAAAATGTAGCTAGTTCTAAAATATTATTACAAAGACACAAGATCCTACCGCAAAACTACTGATATTCTGAAATCTTTGAGCAACATCTATGCATCATACCAAACAAGTCCCCAAACAACATTTGATAATTGATTTATGATAATTTTTGCTTCTTTTGTACATAACTGATGCTGTTTAACTTTTGTTCTTTAAATGCCGCTACAACAGTAAAGTCTATTTGTGATAGGAAAAAAAACAATGCACAATGGCTGACTGTTGAAGAACAATAGTGAAATGTTTTCCACTGTATAGAGCCTGTAGCAATATTCTAGGAGGTCACATACAAATCTGGAGTGTCCTTTTATGACCACTACAAACCATTTGCAAGGACACAAAATGCTAAAAAATTACTACCTTGATGTTACACTGTGCTATTCTCGCTCTCTCTCTCTCTCTCTCCCCTTAATATATATATATATATATATATATACACTAGTCAACATTTGAAGTGGATCAAAAAAGTTCAAAGTTGTCATAAGACAAGAATGGGTATTGATTTGGTTTTAGGACAACTTTGATGAAAGGTTTTGATCCACTTCAAATGTTGACTAGTGTATATATATATATATATATATATATATATTAAGGGGAGAGAGAGAGAGAGAGCGAGAATAGCACAGTGTAACATCAAGGTAGTAATTTTTTAGCATTTTGTGTCCTTGCAAATGGTTTGTAGTGGTCATAAAAGGACACTCCAGATTTGTATGTGACCTCCTAGAATATTGCTACAGGCTCTATACAGTGGAAAACATTTCACTATTGTTCTTCAACAGTCAGCCATTGTGCATTATGATTTTTTTGCCTCACAGACTTTAATTTTGTAGTGGCATTAAAACAACAAAATTATTTAAACGGCATCAGTTATGTACAAATCAAGCAAAGAACTTTTTTGATCCACTTCAAATGTTGACTACTGTATATATAGACACACACACACTTTCTTTTTTTCCATGATATCCTCTTGGGTTTCATCATTTCTGTGCAGATGGCTACAGTTGATATTTTATTTATGCAACACAATAAAAAAATGTATTCATTTATTAATTGTAAATGTCATTAAAAATGTGGAATTGTAATCCAAAGCATAATGTTATGGATTAGCTTCACTACAAAGTAAAATTCCTAATTTAGTCCAGCATTAAGAAAGGCACTATACCAGTAGCCAGAAACAAGGCTCTGGGTACTTAAAGGAGGGGAGACAATTGAAGTATAATAAAGAGACATATACCATTAACAATCCTTGCATTTTTGTCTTATTTAGCTCTATATTCAGCCTTGTGTTACTTTATGACTAAACCACAATTTAACATCTCTTTTATCAGGCTTGTTTATTCATAAAACATTCAATTTGTTTAATTAGGTCTCATTCACTAAGCATGCCTAGGCACAAATTTGTGCGTAAAATATGCATATGAACATTTGTCACTAACTTTTGTACTAAAATTTGCAAAATGACTAAAGCATGCATACGCACAAAATACATACTCTGAGTGAGCTTAACTGTGTTAAGATCAAATTTTATGCAGGGAATTATGATATTTATAAGGAATTTTGACAGAAATCAAATGAATCGGAACGGGCCTTATAACATCAACTCTCCAATGGATGTTAGGCAAATTTCCAAAATATAGCCTAAAAACGTCTCCGGTTACTGTCGTAACCTCAATTTCTTTGAGTTGAATGAGACATTGCGAGAATCACTGTGGGAACTCTTCCCCTTCTCCAATTTCCTGAAACCTTATAGGATAATGCCAGATTGCCAGGTTCATTAAACTGGCCAATTATCGCTACTTATGCAAATCGCATGCAAATACTGACAAGCTCGCAGGCAGTATAAATGCAGCGAGAGCGACAATTGCGTCAGAATCTGAGACCGAACGCTCTCAGGAAACCGAGGTTAGACACTAACCAGAGACTTTCTCCATCGAGCGTTCACTCTACATTGCAAGAATCGCTGTGGGAACAATATACAATCCTGCCGTGAGAGCAGTGAAGATCAGGGGCCCGTTCTTCGTACATCACTAACTCAGCTGGATTTGATTGTTGACAATTTGGTGTGATCTTGGATTGTTTGTTTCTTCAAAGCTCATCCGGGGGCCATTCGTCGTACCTCGCTTGATACATCGGAGATGATTTGAAAGATGCCAGATCTTCTAATCATGATAGCCCAACCGATCTCTGGCTAAATTGGTTCTTCACACGAATTTGCGGATTTGATTATAATATCTGGATTAAGTTGTCTAAAGCTGTGTCCCAATTAGGGATGTTCATTTCGGTTATTTTTCCTAACCGACGCTCGTTAACCGATTGTTAACCGTTAAACGATAAGATTATTTTAAATTCGAATTTAATTAAATTAGAAAGGATAAGTGTCTGTGAATCGTTAAAAATACTAACATTTGTTTCCCAGGGATTAATTTTACATGCGCAAAAAGCAGCAAACAACAGAACATGATTCACGGTCTTCATATCACATCACGCACTTGCAGCGCTGCAAGCGGAGAAAAACATAATAAAGCTAGGCTATATATATATATATTAATAATAAATGGGCCTATACGAGAAAACGAAAGAAAAATTGTGCAACAAGTAGCCTAGTATGCAGAGTTTCGGTTGATTTTTGTGCTGCGCGAAAGGAAACAGACGACAGAAAGCGGCATCCTCTGTCGGAGTTTGTTGGATCAGTGTGTTACACCTGTCGGCATTTGTTGGCGTTGGTCGGAGTTGGTTTTAACCCGACTGAACATGTTTAATCGGCGTTTGTTGGGTCGTGGAATGTCTGAGCAGTGTGATATGATTTTCCAACAAACGACAACAAACTCTGACGTAATCTGACCTGGCCACGAACCGTTGCCATGACAATGAGGCAAGACTGCCAGTAGGTGCTGGGCGCGCTTAGGAAAATAACTTTAAAAATGGCAGGTTTCTGGACAAACCAGAAAGAGGAACAGTTTTTGGATCTGGGAGGAGAGGCCAGAGCTTTATGCGGCGGGTGTGGCCGAGTATACCAACCGCAACGCGAGGGGGATTGCGATCAGATATCGCTACAGCGCTTGGGAAATTTCACAACGGAAATTTATTTGACAATATATTATTATTATAATAAAACTGCCTTACAATATTACCAAAGACATTAATAACAGTATCATTTTGATTGTTGTTACAAGATCATCCATTTTCCCCCTAGTTAAGTCTCTCTGACTTGAAGTCTGTTGGTGTCTGTTGGGGCAGTGTGAACATGACAGTTATTTTTCATAAAATTCTAAATCCAGCGGCCAACGTGTCTGTTGGCGTTTGTCGGCGCGGTGTGAATTGGCCTTTAGAAGGAAAAAACTCAATGAAGTGATTGTGCCGGCGCCGCATACGCACACAGTTAAGCTTTGCTACCTTGACAATGCAGCCTGTTCATTATCATAATAAAATACAGTCAGTCAGACATATGTGAAGAAATATTGTATGATTATTCCTTAAAAATGCAGAGAGCGCGACCATAACGTAGAGACAGAAATGACACGCCGTCGTATAAATAAGATAAATAACATAAGGCTATTTAGTTTGCTTAATAAGTTAAGTTAAGCTTTGCTACCTTGACAATGCAGCCTGTTCATCATCATCATACAATACAGTCAGTCAAACATATGGAGAAAAACTATGTAGTAAAGTCTGTGCCGTTAAGCGTTATCACCGTACCGCCGTGATGTTATGCTAAACATTTTGTTTTACGTGGATATTGGAACGCCAGTGAAGTACGTACTTACCTACGTAGGCTACATAATATTGTGGCATTCAAATACATCGTGAATACGGAAACATTTGATTTTGTGTGGAATGAGAGACCCAACGTTGGTTTCAGTTTCGTTTTAGCCTAAATTAATTAGTTTTGGATTGTCATTTATATTGCTAGGTTAATAGCTTCTTATATTTTTAATTCTTGTTCTTTTCTAAATACTGTTAATTGAAAGGATTTGTTGTGGAGTGAGGGGAACTAAAATAGCCTAGCTATGTTTACAGTGTTTATGTGTGGAATGAGAGACCCAACGTTGGTTTCAGTTTCGTTTTAGCCTAAATGAATTCGTTTTGGCTTGTCGTTTATAAAACTATAGCTTCTTATATTTTTAATTCTTGTTTTTTTCTTCTAAATACTGTTAATTGAACGGATTTGTTGTGGAGTGAGGGGAACTAAAATAGCCTAGCTATGTTTACAGTGTTTATTATAATGTTTGTAAACATTTCGCGTCGGCATTAGGCATATTTCTGAATGAAACAATAAAATGCGACATACTCGACTTGCGATCGATTTCTAAAAAACATTTTTTATATAGGCGTAGCGTATTTTAACCACCCAGCAAGCAATAGCCGTCATTTCACCGTCTCGGTTAAGTATAGCTAGACCCGATATAGTCCGGCTATGTGTAACCCACTTCTAGCCCAAATAACCTTGAATTTGGTTTCATGTCGTTTTTTGGCAAAATAACTTGTGAGATGTATGATATTCCATCATGTAAGCAAAGTCAACAGCGTTTACAAGGTGTTTGGTTTCATTTCTTTGACATGTTCAATGCTTAGCCTGTGCATAGCCACGATCTGTAGCCCACTTATAGTCAAACCTGATTCACTGTAGTTTTTGGTATCTGATATCCCATCATGTTCGCAGTGTCAATAATATCTACAAAGATATAAGTGTCATTTCATGACATGGTCTATATGTAGCCACGATTTAGCTCTAAATTGGACGGGCTATGAGTAGTCTGCTTTTAGCCCACCTGGCGAAATCGAGGCAATCTGTGGTCTAATTTTAACGGCTTGGCAATAGCCCTATACCAGTAACCAGACCAGCGATGAGCATAGCCAAAATAGCCTTAAAATTGTTTACATGTAATTTCAA
>NW_015555719.1:233189-247311 GCF_001515605.1 Sinocyclocheilus anshuiensis
AACCGCTAGATGGCAATTGTAGCCCTACTGAGACATGACTACTGGCAACGCGAGACATGAGAGTTAGAGAGTAACATAGCAGAAGAAATACCAAGAAAACTATATACAGATGCAGTAAAAGAAAACATAAAAGAACCAACAAAATGTTCACATGAATGTGTAGTGTCAGACAAGATAATGTTAGTGGAAAAGGAAAAGGTCCTGGCATTTATGGTGACGATAATATAAAGACTATAGTAGAGTCAGCAGCAGAATTTTTAAACATTAAGGATGTGTCAGAGGAAAGCATTCATAAACCATTAATGCAGTCCAGAAATTAAGAAGCATCTCAGAATGGATAAATTATGCCAATAAGCATCTTACAATGGAACATCAGGAGTATTTATGCTAATGGACATGAATTGAAGAAGTACATAAGTGATCAAATAAATAAACCAGATATAATATGTCTACAAGAAACATGGTTACAACCAAAATACGATTTTTTAATGAAAGGGGTCATATGATGCTATTTTAAAGATCATTATTTTGTGTATTTGGTGTAACAGAATATGTTGACATGACAGCAAAAAGAGAATACGGGAGGAAATATTGCGCTATGATTGGACAAGAGACTAGTTTAAGTGAAGTGTGGAACATGTTAAAAAGAATGGGTGGTAAGGGGAAATATGCAAACATCCCAGTGATGGTAGAAAGTGTTTGTGAATAGAATATATAAAAGAAAAGGATAAAGCCAATTTAATTGCTAAAACATTTTCTGAAGTATACACTTTGAACATGGATGGGGAATATTATTTAAAAAAAGACAAGAAATTTTAGAGAAGTATCCAGATATTAATACACCAAAGAAACCAATGGAAAACACACTAGATGTTGAGTTCGACATAAATGAACTAAATAGAGCAATTAATGAATGTAAAAAAAATACAGCACCAGAAGAAGACCAAATATGTTATATCATGTTCAAACATATTCCAATAGAAACACTTGAAAACTTACTTAAATTATTTAATAGAATAAGGGAAAATACACAAAAAACTGGAAAAGTGCACTAGTACTTCCAATAGTAAAGCCTGGAAAAGATCCTACAAACCCTAAAAGTTATAGACCAATAGCTTTAACATCCAATCTTGGTAAACTGATTGAAAAAATGATAGTATATAGATTATCATTTTATCTAGAACATAATAATATGATTAGTCAATATCAGTGTGGTTTTAGAAAGGGAAGCTCAACAATGGATGCGTTAATAAAATTTAGTAATGATACAGAAAAGGCATTTGTCCTAAAAGAGAATGTGATAACAGTATACTTCGACATTGAAAAAGCTTATGATACAGTGTGGAAAGAAGGATTATTAATCAAGTTACAAAAAATGGGGATACAAGGAAGGATATTTAACTGGATACAACAGTTTTTTTTCTGAAAGATCATTTAAAGTTAAAGTGGGAAATGAAGTGTCAGAATCATACAATATAGAGTGTGGAGTACCGCAAGGAAGTGTAATTAGTCCAATTATATTTAACATTATGATTAATGACATTTTTAATGGAATAGATTTAGGAATTGGAGCTGCTTTATACGCAGACGATGGTACATTATGGAAAAGGGGAAGAAATATAGATTATATAACAGGAGTTCTTCAAAAAGCAATAACAGAGGTGGAAAGATGGTCCATAACATGGGGTTTTAAGTTATCTGTTAGTAAATCTCGGTCATTAGAGGTATGTGTATAAAACACACAACATTTACCAGAGAGCTTCTTTCTTTTTTAACACCCTGAATGGTGATACACTATATATATCTCGTTTTTGTTTTTAGTAGGCATCCAAGCAAAAGAGAATGACTCCCTGTCACAATTAGTGTAATTAAAGTAAAAAATTATGTCAAGCTTTTCTTGTGCTTTTTTTTCTTTTCTTATTTGGCAGATGCTGTGATAACAAACTTCCTGGCAGCGACAGAGTTGGACTTGAGGAATGCAGTTGGGAAGCAGTTTAAACAAGAAATAAAACCAATAATTAATAATTTCCTTAATTTATTCCTTAATTTATTCCTTAATTAATAAGTTCACTGTTGGTTGTTTTATTTGTTAAAAGTAAACCAACAAAAGGGTTTATCTTTTTTTTAATGTTGTCATTTATCCGTAATGTTTTAATGTTAAGTGTGATAACATGCTCTTGATTTTTCTTTTAAATATCTTGTTATTTAAAATATTTTATTTTTTCATTTTTATATTTTTATCATAAGTTGTTAAAAATTCCAGATTTTTTTATCATAATATTTATATTTAAGTGTATTGTATTTATAAAATGTTATTTTGTCATTAATTCTTTTGTGTTTTTATCATTTTGTATTGTCTTAAGTTGTCAAAAATTGTATTTTTCTTAATAAAAGCTGTATATTGAATTTGTTTGGATGAATTGCCATTTTGTTGTCTATTAGATGTATATATGTATTCGTTTAATAGCGGTCTATTTAATGACTAGTCTATTCTTGGGCTATGGCTAGACGTCTATTACATTTTTACTGACAGCCCAAATTCAGCCTTGTTTTAGCCTAGACCCATATTCACCATCTATTAGACATATATATGTAGTCGTTTAATAGCGGTCTAATTGATGACTAGTCTATTCTTGGGCTATGATTAGACGTCTATTAAATTTTCACTGACAGCCCAAATTTAGCCTTGTTTTAGCGTAGACGTCTGGGCTGTGTTTATACGGCTAATAGACGTCTTTTAAACGCAAAATTGCTTGCTGGGCATGCAGCAAACCTTTTTAAATATTTTGATAAATTACTGAAAAAAAAAAAACAATAAATTACTTTTTAAACCGTTTAACTGATTGTATTAATCGGTCAAAAAATTCTTACGGTCGGTTAACGGTTAACCGGTTAAAATGAACATCCCTAGTCCCAATGTGAAGTGGGACAAATCTAGATATCCCTTCTACTTTGGTTAGAAGGACTCTACCTATAATAGTCAAGTCCCTTTAAAGCCAGTTAAAGATGTTTTTAGCTTTAGGGGAAAAATTGTATTCTTGTCTCTCCACTATATCTTTTGTAACACTTATTCCTAAATACTTAATCTTATTTTTTACTGGGATGTTACATACAATTTTTTCATTTGATTCATAAAGGCACATTATTTCACATTTCGTTACTTTTAACATTAAACCAGAAGCAACCGAAAAGGTGTTTACTAACTGCAATGCTGCGGGCAACTGTTCTTTTATCTTTCAAGAAAAGAACAGTATCATCCGCAAGCTGAGTCAGTCTAATTTGTTTGTTGAAGATGGTAATTCCTTGAATAATTGGAGAATTCAAAACTTTTATGGAAAGAAACTCTACTACAAGGAATAAAAAAGGGGATATAGGACAACCTTGACGCACTCCTCTACAAATGGGTAATCTTTTAGAAGTGATTGGATATAAATTAATAGAACTATTAATACCTCTATGAAACATTTCAATTATAGAAACAAATCTTTCCCCAAAACCAAAAGATGTTAATGCCCTATACATAAACTGATGCTCAATTGTGTCAAAAGCTTTATGGAAATCTAGAAAAACAATTAAAGCCTCTGATTCCACCAAATTTGAATAGTCTAACAAATCCAAAATCAGTCTAATGTTCCAACATATATGTCGGCCAGCCATAAACCCGGTTTGACACTCATTTATAATTTCGTCCTTTTAGACCTTTTTTTTCAAACGAACTGCATAAACATGAGATAACAGTTTATAATCTACGGTTAATAATGTTATAGGACACCAGTTATCCCAAATCAAATGATCTTTATCTGGTTTAGGGAGTAGGGTTATTAACCCCTGTTTCATAGAAGTCAATAATTAATTTGATTCAATACATTCCTTATACATTTCAAATAAAGAGTTTTCAATAATATCCCAAAAGCAGAGATAAAATTCAACTGAAAGACCATCTGTGCCTGGCGATTTTTTTTTTTTCATTGAACGAATAGCTGTAACCATCTCTTGCTTCCTTAGTTTTTCATCACAAAGGTCTCGAAACTGAATAGAAATAGATGAGACCGATTGCTTAACTGACTCAAAGAAGTCAGAACATTTATCCATTTCAAATACAGATTCATATAACTGAGAGTAAAAAGATTCTACATAATTTGTAATCAATTTTGGATTCGAAGTGAGTACAGGTACATCTCAAAAAATTAGAATATCATGAAAAAGGTCAATATTTTTTGTCACTCATTTCAGAAAGTGAAACCCATATATTATATAGATTCATTACACATATTGTAATGCCTTTATTTCTTGAAATTTTGATGATTATGGCTTACAGATAATGAAAACCCAAAATTCAGTGTCTCAGAAAATTAGAATATCAATAAATGTCAGGCTTCTGAAAAGTATGCATGAATTCTTTCTTTTGCATGAATTACTGCATCAGTGCGGCGTGGCATGGAGGCAGTCAGCCTGTGGCACTGCTCAGGTGTAATGGAAGCCCAGGTTGCTTTGATAGCGGCCTTCAGGTCATCTGCATTGTTGCTGTACCTGTACATCATCAATTTTAAGAGAGGAGATCATTTGACTTTTATAATTTAGTTTTTCTAGTTATAAAAAAAATAGCTTATGTTCTTTTCCCCCTTTTCTAACCACTTAGCTCTAGAATGAATGAATGCCACTTTTGCAATATTAATATACTGTATATCTGATCAATTTTAGTTTTTTTAATGTCTCCAATCTCACTTTTTCATCTTCTGTAAGATTATCTTTTTTTCAAAAGTAAGTCTAATTCTGTCATAAGTGCCTTTTCCTTATTCAAATTATTATTTTTAACTTGTTTACTAAAATATACAGCAGACTGCCTAACTTTAAATTTAAATAACTCCCATTTCTTAACATGTGTCATTTGCTTGTTTGTTTCAGTAACATATTGGACACATCCTGGGTCGATTAACCATAAATCAATCCTTGACTGCAAAGATCTAGAGGAGTTACTCCAAGAATAACACTTTTCATTAAAATTCAAGAATCTCCAAATATCCACTATAAAGATGGGTACATAGAAAGGTAGTAAATTAAAATTTCGAAGAAGGTATCATATGTGGAGGGAAACTATCTAAGAAATCATCTGGGGCATCATTAAAATCACCGCCCATTATCAAAAAAGCACCTTGATATTTCCCCATCAATACTGATATAGAATGTGTGACCTCTTTAGACATATTTTTAGCTTGGCCTGAAGAATTGTGACCATAAACATTTCCTAAGACAAATACAGAGTTATCCAGTTTAACAACTATAAGTAACCATCTACCTTCTTTTGCGGTAACCACTTCCAATACATCACCTTTAAACTTACTTAGAAGAATAGCGACACCTGCCGAATGAAATGAAGCATGACAACAGAAGATTTGATCTCCCCATTGGGAACGCCACCATTTAACATCAGTTTCGCACGAATGAGTCTCTTGTAAAAAAAATTAGATTTGCATTTGTACGCCTAACAAAAATAAACATGGACTTCCTTTTAGTGCTGTCTCGTAAACCCATAACATTAAGAGAAACCATTTTAAACAACTAAAAACAAAATCAGACATAAAATAATCTTATTTGGATGTCAGAACAATGTTATATAAAGAACCCTGAAACAATGAAATTGACAAACCAGTCGGTATTGATCCACTCCAAACTTCGAAGAGTCACGAATGGACGAATGTTTTATGACCCGAAGACTGAGCATGCTATTTCAGTTCGACTGCCTAGCCAGCATAGTCAATAATAACACCTACTCAGTTAATATTCATCTTGATATTCGTCAACAGACAGTTTTGTCAATGCCCTCACGGATCGCTTTTCAGCGATGGAACAACAAATCGCCCAGAACTCAGTCGCTATAGTAAATCTTTCAAAGATGGCTGACTTTGTGGCGAGGAGATGAAATCGCTATCTGCAAGGGTCAAGACTAACGAGAACAAGATGTCGCAAATTGAGCACGTGGTCCAGATAGTTCAAGGCAAATGTGATCAAGCCGAGATCTAGAGTAGGAGATGGAATTTGAGGCTAAACAACCTTAGAGAAACAGAAAGAGAGAATATCATAATCAAAGTGCTCGAAATCCTAAAAATTCTGACTCCGGACAAGGTAGATGACATCTGATTTTATGTTGACACAATCCACAGGATTGGACGTCCTGGGACTGGTGGTAACAGTCCTAGGCCGGTTATCATCCAGTTCGCGCTCCGGACCTACAGAGAGAACATCTGGAGAGCTGCACGGGATCATCCTGCACTCAAGGAAAGAGGTGTTCGCCTGGCAGAGGACCTGACATTTGCAGAAAGACAACAGAGGAAGTTGCTATGGCCAAGGGTAAAAGCGGCGAGAGAAGAGAATAAGAGAGCTTATTTGCATGGAGCAGATGCTTTTATTGATGGAGAAAAACTGTCTGTTGATGAATATCAAGATGAATATTAACTGAGTAGGTATAATAACACCTATTATAGGAGTATTTGGGGATGAATCAAAGTCTCCAGATGATGCTTCGAGAAGCGAAGAAAGTCACTTTCTGTCTTTGTTCTTTGGCATTTTTGAATATTCACACGTGGGCTGGCAGTGTGATTTATCAATATACGTCACAGTCTGCTGTTGATGTTTTTATTAATGAAAAAGTTAAAGCATTCTACTTTTAAAGAGAGTTCTCACTTCCCACCTTGTATATACAAAACAAATTCGCCCAGAAGATGCAAACTCCTCAAAAATGCCTCAGAGCTCGTACCAACCCAACCGTTCAGGTCGCCATCTTGTGCCACCCCAAAGTGTGCGGACTCCGAAGTGCGCATTTGAAGTGCGATTGCATCACAGCCTCACAACGTAAGCTGTCCCAATTCAGGATGCACCCTCCGAAGACTGCATTTCAAGGCCGATTGAGTCACTGCGGCTTGACGAAGGCTGACGTATTTTGAAAGCAACTTCAAATGCACCCTCCGTTTCCCAGGAAAATGAAGAAAGTTTTGCAAAATATGACCAAATATATTTGTCTTCATTATATTACGGATATCTTAAAATATTTACAGATGGGTCAAAAAACTAAAATTGTCATTGTGGCATAGGAATTTATATTCCAGAATTTAACAAAAAATTGGGTTATAGATTAAATAACCCTCTTTCTGTTTTTACAGTTGAGATGTCTGGGATAATTACAGCCTTAAGATGGACAGAAGAAAATAAACCAATTAAATCAGTCATATGTACAGACTCAAATGGTCATTGTGGCATAGGAATTTATATTCCAGAATTTAACAAAAAATTGGGTTATAGATTAAATAACCCTCTTTCTGTTTTTACAGTTGAGATGTCTGGGATAATTACAGCCTTAAGATGGACAGAAGAAAATAAACCAATTAAATCAGTCATATGTACAGACTCAATGGCAGCCTTACAAAGTTTAGAAAGCGGTATTTCATAGAGAAGATGTAATCATTGAAACTTGACATATACTATAAAATATTAGAAAATATTAGAAATCTAGGAATAGAAGTTCAGTTTTGTTGGGTTCCAGCACATATTGGCATCAAAGGTAATGAAAATGCCGATAAGATAGCAAAAGAAGCATTGGAAAAAGAGCAAGTAAAAATTAATATTTAAATGGGAAAAGGAGAGATTAAAGCCAATATGAAATAATGCAAATATGGCAAAAAGAATGGGAGTCTGAGTCTAAAGCTAAACATTATCATATAAACCAAGCAAAAGTAGGAGGAAAAAGGATAAATATGGCAAACAGGCGAGAAGATTAGGTCATACTGGATTGAATGATACATTGCAGATAATAGGAAAGAGTAATGGATTATGTACAAGATGTCAAATCAAGGAAGATGTAGAACATGTCTTGTTTAGATGCAATAAATACCATGAATACAGGCAGAAATGGCAGGAAATGGAAGAAAATAAAATTGAAGATATTCTTAGAGATCAAGGGATGGAAAGAAATAGACTCAAAGCTTTGTTTATATTTCTTAAAAATACTGGATTAATAAGAAGAATTTAGAAACGAAAAGGTAACCCTTGGGTTTTTTTTTTTTTTTCCCTTAAGTTAAGTATCTGCCAAGTCCCTCTACACACTCCTGTAGAGTAGGTGGCGATATGCAATAATTACAAGTTGCAAAAGCCAAGAAAAAAGAAAAAGAAGAAGGAAAATGAAGTGTGCATCTGGTATGATTTATGGGTCGGCGAGTAAGTCTCTACTAAAAAAAAGTAGATGCAGTACAGACGCAGGCTTTGAGAATATGTTGTGGGGCATTTAAAACTTCCCCTAGAGCTTCCATGCAAGTTGAAATGGGAGAAATGCCTTGGAAATAAGATGTAAACAACTGAAAGTGGTATATTGGGCATCTGTGATGGGGCATTAACAAATACATTATTTATTAGCCATTCTCTATTAGCCAAGAAAAAACTTGAAAAAAAATGGGTACACTACAATTTTTCAATATCTTTTTTTAAATGTCACATTGTCAATGAAACAACCTAATTTCTGTAGTTTCTTTTTGTGAAGTTCAAAATGAAATGAAAATTTTTGTAGTGTAATTTATTTGTAAATGAGCTTGAGTACTTTCTGTACATTTTGTATTTTTGTTTTGCATATTAGCATATGTAAATGTCACATTGTCAATGAAACAACCTAATTTCTGTAGTTTCTTTTTGTGATGTAAGTTAAAAATGAAATGAATAAGTTGTATGCATTATTCATTGTTGTAGTGTAATTTATTTGTAAATGAGCCTGAGTACTTTCTGTACATTTTTTTTTTTTGCATATTCACATGTGTAAATACAAGAGAAGTAATTATGTACATTAATTTTTTTTAATGCAGCTTATAATTTTTTCACAAAACATTATTTTATACATTTACACATTCAAACAAATTGTTCTATACATTACTGAAAGTACTTTTTACAACTATTTACAACATGGCTTAGGTTTAACATCAGAAAAAAACATAAATTTTGAGCCCAGCCCTGCCTCCATGTGTTCTGGGGTCTTCAGGAGGTGAGTAAATGATTACAGAATTTTTTGGTGAACTATCCTTTAAGTAAAAGTATTATTAAAAGAATAAGGACAGATGACTGACAAGACCATGCTTGAGTATTTGCTGCTCAACAGATCCTGAGCTCATTGACAAATATCTTATCTTGTAAGATGTGCTCCCTTTACACAGAGTGCGTGTGATTGCGAAATCGAAAGTGAAAGTTAACAGCGTGAATGCTCATTCAAAAGAGATTTAAATACTCTGCATACTGAGAGCGGCTCCCTGATGCGCAAAAATTATATACAATATTAGAATGTTTAATGTTTAAACACTGTGTTTTGTTTAATCACGGGAGCGAAACACATTTTGCGGGAGCAGGCGGCAATGGTCAGAGATTCAGCGGGAGCGTGATTAAGAAAACAGCCGAATCCCGGACATTTTGGGCTATTAAGAAATCCCGGCCTGACGCATTTTAGTGGGTCCAAAAAGAAGACATGTCCGGGGAAAAGAGGATGTATGGTCACCCTATTTAAAGTTGTAATCCGACAAAGGACGCAGTAAACCAGTGTAACTTACCTGGCCTCGGTCTTGGCTAAGCCTGAGGTACATCACAGTCTCCTCCATTATGACATAAAACGTAAAAACATAAATGAGCAATTCTGGCTCCACCTATCCTGGCAGGATTGTCCTCTCGTCATCTCTCCTCTCACACCGTTGCTATGCGATAGAACACTAATTGGTATGGGATTACATCTCTGCCACAATTCTGCGAGCGAAAGATCATATTTTGAGTGCGCAAAAGTGCGTTTTGCACGTGCGTGAACTGAGTTTTGTGGAGAAAATGTTTGTCTCGCAAAGAAGAACGTATTTCGAGCGCACGGAAATCAATTTTGCATTTAAAATAAGTTTTTGTATTTGTGCAGACCTTCTCTTTTGCGCGTGCAAGGTTTCACTAGCTTGCTCACCTGATGCCACTCTCGGTGCTCTTTAAATGCCAACGGCTCGCTTGCTCAACACAGCCCAGCGTTACAGTATGCCATAATTCCAGCCAATCAGAGACGAGGCTGTTAAATTCTTGTTTGGCTGCCTTGACAACCAATCACAACATTCCTTGCATTATCTTGACAGCAGAAGAGGAAAAATACAGTGCATGCATAATTATTATGCAAGTTGATATTCTGATCATATTTTTTTCCAAGCACATTTTACCAATTACAAACGATATCAATCTTAATACCTACAATTAATCTTGTATTTATAATTGATATATAATTATTCATGAAGGCTGGAAGTGAAAAAAATAAAAAGCGCCCATCCATAAAAAAAAGTGTCTCACACGGCTCCGGGGGGTGATTGTTTTCGATCGATGCGTTTTTGGAAGAAAATATCCATATTCAAAACGTAATAATCATTTTAATTTAGCTTGCACTCACTGTTGTAAACGGAAGCAGTTCCGGGCGGATGACGTATGAGGTTGGCTTTGCGCATGCGCCGCTAAAAGAATTTTCTTTGCCTATAATAATAATAATAATAATAATAATAATAATAATAATAATAATAATAATAAAGTAGGCTACAGCGTTTTCTTTACTCAAAAAGAAAAAGAAAAAAAAAAAAAAAAGGAAGAGATCTGGTAACGTTAGCCTATAACCCGCTGCGCTTAGTCACAGCCAATACAGCATCATCTTTTCTAGATTTGGCCAAATGTAGGCTAGGCTACTAAACAAAAGGAAAAAATCTATCAACACTTTAAAGACATTAAAGTATTTTTAAGATATTTAAAAATGTTTGCTGCATTGTTAAAAACTAAAATACCGGTAGGCTAAAGCAAAATGTTTACAAACATTATAAACACAGTAATTTGTGTTGTTTGTAAATGTTTACAAACAAATTAATTTAACGTGAAACTGATGCCTAGCCTACCTTTCTCATTCGGCACGAATCCAAATGTTTCCATATTCGCGACGTGTCTGGATGCTAAAATAGTATTTATTGTAGGCTAGGCTTTGTACATTCATTGACGTAAAACATCATCCTTTACATCGGCTATATTAGCACAGTGAGGCGGTGGTCACGCTGAACGCAACAGATTTTGTACAATGGAGCAGGCCCGATGGTCATACCAACGCTGGTTAGCTATACAGATAGAAGCTAGACATTATTCAAAACTGTCAAGCTTTTGCAAAATAAATAAAACTGTAAAGCTTTTGCAAAATAAAGAAAATGTCTCGTTTTCCTTTGAGAACTTTGGAACTCGTCACAATGAACCATAACTCAGCACATTTTTTCTTTCGTTTTGTTAATCTGTCAATGATTTAAGTGAAATATATTTCGTGTATATGCCTATATTTCTTTTTATGCAAGCCTATAGTTTTATTCTGTTTTCTCCGTTCACAGAAGCGCTGCAGTTGCGTGTGATCTGTTGAATCCTTCTTACACTACACTGTTAGACATTTCAAAGGGTTTTTACAATAACTTACTGGCAACACTGTTGAATGAATGAATTATCAGTCTCAGGGTGGCTGGCCTGCTCATGTCTTTCTTGATGCTTCATTGCATTTGCCTTTAAAACACAAATACAAAAAATGCAGTTAATCTTAAATTCCATTAAAAATAACAAACAAATTCTAAAACTAGAAAGGCAGCTATAGCCATAAAACTTGTTTAACCTAGCTAACATACAATTTTATTTTCTTAATAGGCTACTGGCCAACATTAACTACTAACACATGAACAAAATTTCACATTAGTTAACTTAATATTAATACAAGATAAGCGTTGCTTGTTAAAAGTAATTTTAATTTGGTAATTCGATAAGCTGACAAAAGTCGTTTGAAATGACAGCGCAGTTTACCATAGTAAAGTTTGTTACCGCTAAAGTTATGTTGACGGGTAAATGTTACTAGGTTAAACTGGTGTGCAAAAATGTTGACACAAACACACAGACAATCATACATATATTTTTTACCTTGCTTACTGGTCTTATTCTCTCGTAAGGTGCATCGACACACAGCGCAGATGTTCTCTGGAACTCTTCCACTCTCGTGGGTTCATCCCCGGGCAAAACCTGCGGCGCTGCCGCGTTGGTTCCGTGTCTTCTTCGGACGCGAGTGAAAAAGTTAAAATATTTAAAATAAAAACTTTTTTTAAATGCAAAATTGATTTTCTCAAAAAACTTTTTTCTTTGCGAAACGAACATTTTCTCCACAAAACTCAGATCGCGTGTGTGCAAAATTCACTTTTGTGCTCTCAAAATATGATCTTTCACGTGCAGAATTGTGGCAGAGATCTAGCCCTATATTAATCGGGAACCTCTGGTGTGGCAATTAGGAAATCCTGCGAAGGCGGAGCATCCTTCGTGCACTTCGGAGGCATGGGCATGGCAACATCACCCGACAAAAAGTATTCCGCATACTTCCGGGTCAATACGTAACTTTAATTCTTAATCACTGTTATAATATCAAAGGTAAAAACTGGCAGAATGGTAAGTTATTGAACTAATATTCATTTTCATGTTATCCCACGGGCAAAAAATAAAAGAAAAAAATAACAACAACCAAACGTGGCAGCAGAAATAAATTAAACATAAAAACATAATTCAATCAGGTAAAGCTTTAAGCATAAAAGTTTCATGAGTGTAGGCTACATGACTTTACAAACATTTGACATTTAATAAATATTCAGTTCCTATTTCAATGTGCAGCAGCTTTTCCCACATAGTCTAATACTCTTTTCACATAATTAAATGTTCTCTAATCGACCATGCTACATTTGTTAATTAAGGTAATGAAATAAACATTTAACTTATATTCAGCCAACAGCAAGAAGGCAGAGACTCTGGGGGGAGAACCTGCACCAGCACCACCGACAGATGAAGAGGAGATGGCCACAATACCAATATTAAAATTCAACAGGGAAAATAATAATTGTTGCTTTTGTAGGCTATTTATAGTAAATAAAGATGACAAAATAAATTGTGAATAATGTGTTTATTTAACAGCTGTGGTGGTGGTTACAGCATATATCTCGAACTACCCTTCCATCTGGCATCCTTCCATTCCATACAGTAATCAGCTTCATTTTCTGAAGGTGTGAAGATAGGAATATGCGTGCCATCAATGCAACCACACTGGAAATCCTAAAGGAAATTCCAATTACTAGGTTACTTCCAGAGGTCGCAGCATGTTATCATGTTATCAAGATGATACCACTCAAATAAATATGCATGTGGATATGGCAAAAATAAATAAATAAAATAAAATAAAATAGAATCCTCTCCTGATGTAAATGTAACTCCCCACGAATTAATGCAGCCTCCTCATCTACAGGATCCCGTGTAAAAAGACATGCCATTTTGATCACATTTACAGTGTCTGCATGATGAAAATGAAAGTGGTGCGGTGAGAAAAATAATCTTGTTTCATTTGCATTAAGATTATTTTTCTTACCCCACTGGCAGATAATTTTACTTGTTTCCCGCAGGAAAAAAGTATATAATTTTTCTTATATAGAAAATGCATCTTGATTTAAAGGGGTCATATGATGCGATTTCAAGTTTTCCTTTCTCTTTGGAGTGTTACAAGCTGTTCGTGAATAGATAAGATCCCTAAAGTTGCAAAGACTAAAGTCTCAAACCCAAAGAGATATTCTTTATAAATGTTAAGACTGGTCCACGCCCTCCTAAAACGCCTCGTTTAAACACGGCCCCACATGTCTATGTCACTGTGTGGGAAGATTTGCATAACACCCCCCAAATGTTCACGCAAAGAAAGAAGGCGTAACTTTATTGTTGCTGCCGCCGCCGCCGACATGTTGTGAAGACGCTATGTGTTTCGTTGCGAAAGCGAAAATACTGTTTGGCCTTCCAAAAGAGGACACGACTAGAAATCAGTGCTTAACTTGTATTTACAACACTGCTCCAGAACAGTTCAACTCAAATATTCAGATGTGTGCAGCGCATTTTATGGAGGACTGTTTCCTGATCCTGGGAGAGTAGACTACCATGCCGGCTGTTCTGACTGACGGACTGTAAGTACGTTTTCATATTTAAAGGATTTGCCACTGATAATTCAAACGCGAGTTTTGAGCAGTGTAGAGTAGCACTTGTTGTTTGTCATTTCTCT
>NW_015555719.1:247366-248122 GCF_001515605.1 Sinocyclocheilus anshuiensis
GCCGAAATGTGAAATTAAAACCGCCAGTAAGTGACAGCAAGTGACTGTTAATGAGTGAGTTATTGAGATTCAACCGATTCATTCAAACGACTCATTCATTCAGAAACAAAGCATTTGACTGTGTTAGTGAGTGAATCATTGAATCATATTCCACCGATTCGTTCAAAAACCTGATTCATTCAATAAGTAAACACCGTCCATTGTTGTGTGATTTGGTGATTACCTAGTAACCTAGAAGTTATCGCACACCCCAGACTCGACTTGAGTGGAAAATGAATCATCCGCGGTTGTGTGCACACTTGTTTGCACATGAGCAAAAGTATTTTTTAGGACTCTAACTTGCAAACGCCAGACCACTGATTCGTCAAACCTGCTTTCCTGCAGTCCGTGTTCTTCTAACTTCTGACTATTTTGTAGTAAGTAACGAATATGCTTCGGGGAAATGTATCGGAGTAAAAGTATACATTTTAATTAGGAAATGTAGTGGAGTTTGTCTGTGGTGTAAAAACACCGCTGGCCAAATGCCCCCCGAGGGCATCACTTCCTACTTTGATAATTACTGTAGTTACCATGTTCTGAACATCACATCCTTTCTTTTTCCCTCAGATGTAATCCATCTAGGTGGTTGAATAAATATATTTGGACTTTATTTTTTAAAAAATACCTCAATTTAGTACCAGCAAGCTCGTTAGCTAGACATTTAGCATCAGCTAACATTATTGACTTATTTTCAGCATGGTTATGAATAAACATTTA
>NW_015555719.1:248264-248860 GCF_001515605.1 Sinocyclocheilus anshuiensis
ATTAGCTAACATTATTGACTTATTTTCAGCATGGTTATAAATAACATTTATATTTGTCTACTCGGCTAGTTGATCCAGATACATAGTAACTTAGGCTATGTGTGCTG
Source organism: Sinocyclocheilus anshuiensis (assembly GCF_001515605.1). Taxonomy (NCBI): domain Eukaryota; kingdom Metazoa; phylum Chordata; class Actinopteri; order Cypriniformes; family Cyprinidae; genus Sinocyclocheilus; species Sinocyclocheilus anshuiensis. The sequence continues at coordinate 248,372 of NW_015555719.1, forward strand.
ACAAACAATATAAAAACAGACGTCACATACGGCTAAATGTATAGCATTTTAGTAAAACTGCTAACGTTACAGCAGCGGGGAAGATGAACGTGCATGAGTTATTTTATTTAATCTGTGTTATTTTAATGTTTTTTTTACCTAAAACATAGAGACTCTGATGTTAATGTGTCTGCATTCTAGCATTTCAGTGGGTTTAAACAGATCACCCTTTAGCAGATTTAGTTCACAAACAACTGACAGCTTTGACCAAAATATGATTTTCAGTTACAATAATTAATCCTAAAATTCGACATTAGTAACTTACTTTTAACAGCATTAGCGTGCGCTCACAAGATCTTCCGGTTCTTACTTGTGAATCCAGTTCACTGGAGACTCGCACTAAATGGATCATTTGAATCAGTGAGTTGTCGACTCGAGAACAGCTGCAATCAGATCATTCCATTTAGTGAATGAATCGTTTGGTGCGATTTGCGAACCGATTTAAAAGGT
>NW_015555719.1:248917-256730 GCF_001515605.1 Sinocyclocheilus anshuiensis
AAAATATTTTATTGTACTTTTCTTTTGGTAATATTTCATTCATTTAATTTATAAAAGCCCTAAAAAGTCATTTACCTAATTCTACAACATTATTTAAAAAATAATAATAACTTTTTTCTTATAAAAATGTGTGTCCGTAAATCTTGCGTCAACTCTGTTACCATACTGTAATGATTATGATTCGATTGACGGCGCATGACGTCACTGCTACGGACAAACACGGAAGGAATGATGTCTTCGAGCACACCTGTGGACAATGAACAATTCTTGGATACTTTTAAAATGGGGGGAATGGGAAAGGGGAGCACGCTCTGTTGTCTGATAATTAACTGTGAAAGAGACTTATACTCTGTGTTTTTTTAACCTGCTGGGTTCACAAAAGAAGGGGATCCATGGCATTCGTGGTTGGCTAGCACCACCGGCGTGAAGAAAACCGGGGTCCCACTTATTGGCCCGGAGGTAGATAGTGGGGGGAAATTTAGGTAGATAGGGAAGAGAGTGTAGGTGGACCTGGCAGGCTGTTTGAAGGAGACCTTCCTATCATTGCCGCGGAGGGGAAGGTTGAGTCCTCACAGTGACGGCAGGGTGTCATCGGACCTGGACAAGGAAGTCCGAAATAATCTAATTTCTTCTATAAGATTTATGTGTGTTGTTGTTGTGCCCAGCCATTGGTGATTATTGTCCTCCCGAATTGTATGTTGATTGCCTGCGCTGGTTATTACACATAGGGCATGTGATTTATGCTTGGAGTTTCTAATTAAGTGTGTTTTGCCTGAGATTTCACACTATTTATTGTTTGCTGTGAATTTGGAATGAGTACTCGGGTTCTCTTTTAAATGTATGTTCACGGTTTAATGAAATAATATGACCAGTGTATGTAATCAGGATATTTAAGTAAGACAATGCCAAACGGTTGCTATTGTTAATAAAAAGCGTATACTTTTGTAATTCCCGCTGAATATATTACACTGGTGGCAGCGGTGGGATAGAATTGTAATATACCCATACCTTTTTTGGGTGGTAAATTATTAAAATGGAGCACACTGAAAATGCACATTCTAGTCAAGAGTTTTCTGCTCAGACAGCTAGGAGTATGACTGCTACTGCTAACAGCATAGTGAATCATCCCGTGTTCATGCCAGAGACATTTACAGGTAGCGGCCGTGATTGATCTGATTGGTCTCAGCAATTTGAAATGGCCGCAGAGGTGAATAATTGGAATGGGGATCTAAAATTGAAGTTTATGTCACTTTTGTTGTCTGGCAGAGCGAGAGATGTATTCTGCGTTAAGGCGATTAGTAGCCAAATCTTATCCAGTGGCTAACTGTGATGTGACTGTGATTCCTTATGTACAGGGAAAATAGAGGGGGCGAGTAAAGAAGGCCAAATGCTCGCCCCCCTCCCTGATTATACGACTGGCCTGCAAATTAGTGTTTCTTGTAGTGAACAGGGGGTAGGGGTGTTTTTATCAGCTAGAGTGGGAGGTGCAGTCTGTGATTTGTTGTTAGAAATGGGTGCTCAAGTGTCGGGAGTGTCTAAAGAATTTTGTCAAAAAGCAACAAATGGGGGCTCTGAATTAGTGCCCTATTTAGGGAAGGTGTCTGTAGCTGATGGGGGACAAATGAGTATTGTAGGAAAGTGGTCAACTTTGTGCCAGATAGAGGCATTGGCTTTGGCCACAGACTTCTTAGTAGCTGACATACCTTTGCAGGAGATCATTTTGAGCACCGACTTCTTGAGAAAGTTTGGTGCAGTCATTGACTTAAATGCACTGTGTTGTACATTAATGGGGAAGAGCCTACCTCTACAATTGGGTAATGTGAACAACAAGACCAGGACTGTATCAGTAAGACAGGATGTGATTGTGCCCCCAAGAACTGAGGTTATAATTCCTGGTAGTGTTGAAGGAGTGGGGTTAGAGTGTATGGAAGGAATGCTGGAACCTTCTGATAGATTGGTTACTGATGTTTTGGTAGCCCGTGTATTATGTAGGGTGGAAAAGGGAGTGTTGCCACTAAGGGTTATCAATGTGACAAGTGAGGAACTTATTCTAAGAAAAGGGATGACTATTGGAACTTTTTGTACAGATGTTCAGGCAGGGGACAGTGCAGTCAATTCTCTAGGTTCACTGAAAGATTCAGTAGAGCAGCCATGGACAGCTGAAGTGCTGTTGCAAAATCTGGGGCTGAATAATAGAGGCCTGGAACCAACCCAGTTACAAGCTGTTCAAGAGTTATTGAGTAACTATCTTTCTGTTTTTAGTAAAAGTGACACTGATTTAGGACGGACCCATAGGACCCTCCATCAAATTGACACTGTAGATGCAAAGCCCATTAAACTGGCTCCTCGTCGGGTACCACTTCATTTGCAACAGGAGGTGGCGGATCATGTGAAGCAGATGCAGGAAAGGGGTATCATATGCCCATCCTGTAGCCCTTGGGCCGCTCCTGTTGTTCCGGTGAGAAAGAAAGATGGGGCAGTGAGGTTCTGTGTCGACTATCGTAAGTTAAATGATGTCACTAGAAAGGATGCATATCCTCTTCCACGTATTGATGACGCATTAGATAGCCTAACCCATGCACAGTGGTTTTCTACTTTAGACTTAGCTAGCGGCTACTGGCAGGTCGAAGTAGACCCTATAGATCGCCCTAAAACAGCCTTTATAACAAGACAAGGGCTTTTTGAATTTAATGTTCTTCCTTTTGGGCTGTCCAATAGTCCAAGTACATTCCAAAGGCTTATGGACTTGATTTTGGCAGATTTACAGTGGTCCGTGTGTTTAGTTTACTTGGACGACATTATAGTTTTTGGGAAAAATTTTGGGGAACATCTTCAGCGGTAAGGTCAAGTGTTGTCCAAGTTGCAGGCTGCCAATCTCAAAGTAAAACCATCTAAGTGTAATCTGTTTGCCTCTAAAGTGCAATACCTTGGTCATGTTATTTCGGCTGAGGGGGTTATGGCCGATCCCAGTAAAGTGGAAGCTGTAAAATCATGGCCAATCCCTAAAAATCAGACTGAGGTACGAAGCTTTTTGGGCTTTGCCTCGTATTATAGGCGATTCGTAAGGGGTTTTGCTGAGTTGGCTAGACCGTTGCATCGGTTGACAGAAAAGGGGAGGCAATTTCAGTGGGATGATTGTTGTCAGGTTGCTTTTGAGAAGTTGAAATCGTGCCTTATTACTGCTCCAATTTTAGCCTATCCAGACCCCCAGCGCTCGTTCATCCTGGATACAGATGCCAGTGATGTGGGAATCGGGGCCGGTTTGTCACAGGAAGTGGATGGCTTGGAACGAGTGGTGGCCTATGCTAGTAGAACCCTGAGTAAACAGGAACGTAAATACGCCACCACAAAGAAAGTACTTCTTAGTGTGGTTACTTTTACCAAGTATTTCAAATGTTTCCTTTTAGGTAAAGAGTTTTTGTTGCGAACAGACCACAATTCTCTTCGTTGGTTTCATAATTTCCAGCGTTTGGAAGGCCAGTTGGCCCGTTGGTTGGAACAGTTAGCTGTTTTCCAATATAAAATTGTTCACCGACCAGGTAAGGACCACATTAATGCTGATGTGCTATCAATATTACCTGCTTATTCTGGGGAGGTTGTGGCTAGCTCTGTTAGCTATGTTGAAGTAGAACCTGCACCTCAGGGTGGTGTTATGGAACAGGGAGAGTTATTGAATCAAGAAATAGGTGGGGTGGAAGGAGGAAATAATGATTTGACAAGAGCTCAGCATAGTGACCCAGAGTTGAGTTTGATGTTAAAATTGAAGACTCAGAAAGGTACTAGACAGGAAGTTATGAACACCTACCCATCCCTTAAGAAGTATGCCTTGGTCTGGGAGCAGATAGATGTTCAGGGGCAGAGGTTGGTAAGGGTGTTGCCTCCAAAAACTGGTCTGAGTGCAAAAAATCAAGTTATTATTCCACATTCTATGGTGCCAGAAATTTTGAGGTTGTTGCATAATATAACTACTGGAGCCCATTTGGGAGTGCAAAAGCTACAAGAAAAGGTGAGGGGTTGTTTTTATTGGCCCGGGGTGGTATAAGGATGTGAAGCGATGGTGTCAGGAATGTCCTGAATGTGCAGTTCATAAGGAAATCGGTCCAGCCCCCCGGGCCCCCTTATTCCTTCTGTAACGTCTCGCCCTTATGAACGAGTTGCACTTGACATATTAGGGCCCCTTCCTGAGACCCTCCTTAAAAAAATATATGTTTTGATTGTGGGGGATTATTTTTCAAAGTGGACCAAAGCGTACCCCCTCCCAAACCAGGAGGCAAAGACCGTAGCCAGAGTACTTGTAGAAGAGTTGGTGTGTCGGTATGGAACCCCTAGAAGCCTGCATTCCGACCAAGGCCGAAATTTTGAATCGAATCTGTTTGGGGAATTGTGTCAGTTGCTAGGCATTAATAAGACAAGGACATCTTCATATCAACCTCAGTCAGATGGAATGATTGAGAGGTTTAATCGTACATTGCTGTCTATGTTATCTTTTTATGTTGATGACAATCAGCAGAATTGGGATGTCCTTTTGCCTTATGTGATGATGGCCTATAGAAGTAGCATTCATTCCAGTACTGGCTTTACCCCATATAAAGTTTTATTTGGTCAGGAGATGGTTTTACCTGTTGACATCATGATGGACAAGAGTGATTTGGAACTGTGAATGAGTACGTGAAGGGGGTAGCTGAAAGTCTTGCAACAGTAGTGGGGACAGTGAAAAATCATCAGGCTAGAGCCTCGTAACATCAAAAGCAGTATTTTGACTTTAAAGCCAAGTTTCAGTATTATTCAGTGGGTGAGTTGGTGTGGCTAAAGAATAAGGCTAGGAAGAAAGGGGTGAGTCCAAAATTGCAGAAACCGTTTAAGGGCCCATATAGGGTTTTGGAAAGGGTATCTGAAGTGTTGTATCGGATACAGCGAGAGGCAGTAGGTATAGATCATGTGGTGCATTTTAATCAACTGAAACCTTATGTCCCTTCTATGGTTGCAGAGTCTGGGGGTGGCCATACAAGAGCCAAAGCTGACCACAAGATTACATCTGCCCAGACTGTGGGAAAGAAAGAAAGGGGTCCAGGCTTTGGGTCTAGCTCGGTGTTTCGACGATCACGGCCACCTGATTTTCCTGCGGCTGGTGGGGACGTCCATTCATCTGCTTCTGCCAGTGTCACTGAAGGGTTTCAGTCGGTCGTTTCACCTGCTGCTGCTAGAATACCTGCTTCGCCTGTGCTGTCGGCTGCGATCGGGGGTGCTCAAACATCGCAGATTTCTATTGAGGCTGAGGTGTCTTCGGCTTCGGTGGAAGTTCCAGTTGTAGACTGTTGTTACCCCCCTGTGTCTCCGGTTATAGTGAGAGAGCCTCCCTTACTTGCTGGATCTACTGTTGCTGAGGGGGCTAGCAGTAGTGATTTGTCTGTGGCTGGGGGGAAATTGCCTATTCCAGCTATATCTACTACAGAGTGGGGCCGTCCCCTACGAACATGAAAACCCCCTGTGTGGTTCAAGGATTACGATGGATCTGTTTAGGGACTCGAGGACGAGTCCCATTTTTTCAAGAGGGGAAGTAGTGTAATGATTATTATTCGATTGACGGTTTGTGACGTCACTGCTACGGACAAACACAGAAGGAATGATGTCTTAGAGCACACCTGTGGACAATGAACAATTCTTGGATACTTTTAAAATGGGGGGAATGGGAAAGGGGAGCACGCTCTGTTGTCTGATAATTAACTGTGAAAGAGACTGATACTCTGTGTTTTTTAAGCCTGCTGGGTTCACAAAAGAAGGGGATCCGTGGCGTTTGTGGTTGGCTAGCACCACCGGCGTGAAGAAAACCGGGGTCCCACTTATTGGCCCGGAGGTAGATAGTGGGGGGAAATTTAGGTAGATAGGGAAGAGAGTGTAGGTGGACCTGGCAGGCCTTTTGAAGGAGACCTTCCTATCATTGGGAGGGGAAGGTTGAGTCCTCACAGTGACGGCAGGGTGTCGTCGGACCTTTTCAATAAGTAGTTACTTAACGAGCGCTAAAAGAATACGTACTCTACAGCCAAATCTCGTTGAGTATGAATGCGATCCGCGATGTTTACGTTATCATGTGATCTATGACGTTATAACAAGCGCAACAACTTAAAAGATATATGATCGACAGGTTTAATTCATCTATAGATTTTTACATCTTTACAAGTAGACTTTACATCTGTAAATATTTTGATGTTAATGAAATTAGCTAATTTTGTGGTCTTGTTGACGAAACAGCTGCCCTTTTATTGTGATTGTAGTATAACCAATAAATTTTGTGTTGATTTAAGTTTTTATATTTTGAACTCTACTAAAATGACCCACAGTTTAATCCTTAAAGATATAATTGTTTATTACGAAAACTCAAAATCGTTATCTCGTGAATGTTATTAATTTCTTTATTTTATGTGCAGAATTGTTCATCCACACGCAAAACTGGCTTAAATCTCCTGTTTTCCTTTTTCTTGTTGAATTTCTCTCGTTTCATCCCTGAGGCTTATAAATAACAAAACAACAAAGACAAATGTAATTTTTTAATGCATTATGGTTATATGAATATTATGATTATTCAAAGATATTTAATCCTTTTTTCCCCTGTGTATATAATCTCATACTATGATGTACGCAAACCCATTATAGTTATGTTTTCTGTTTTTTTTGTCATTATGATTGTTCATTGTTAAAGATACAACCATCTTTCCCTGAGCTTGTATGCAATTATAAGTTCTGCAATAATAATAAAAAGAACATAAAAAGCGACAGGTGCACAAACACCTCATAGCATCAGTAACATGACAACCCTACCTAATACGGTTTTCTGCAGCATTTGCAATATCTGCACAAAGGAGATGTCAGGCAGCTGCTGTAGTATCTTCTGCCGCTGCTCTGAGAAATCACACTCAGTCTTGGGGTTTTCTTTCCAGAAGTTAGGCTTTATTTCAAGTTGAACAAAGCCGAGAAGTTCTCTGCAGAAAACATCTCCAGAATATTTTTCTGCATCTCTTTATATACAGTCTCCGACTTTAAGGCGTGGGGTATATTTCCATACAGTTTTCCTTATGCATATAATTCGATATTTCCCTAGAGAAGGCCCCCCCCCCAAGTCTTGTATAATTAATGAATCTTTGTTGATTATAATAAATGTAATTAATCCACTCTGTATTTTTGTTTGGTGTGATCCAAACAAATATAGACTCAAATCCTGCTTTTATTTCATCTCTTGCCTTGAATTTATTGGGAATTTCTCTCGGTTGTCCAATTGAGTCTAAATATATATTGGGGTCTGGCTCGTAACCTCTTCTAATTCTGTTGTCTTCCTTGTTTGTGCTTTGTTCTGTTCCCCATTGTGCTATGTTAATTTCTTGAAGTAATCGTACTCTGACGCATGTACCTTTCCATCCAACTGGTAAAGAAGGCAATAATATCTCACCTCCACAGATCCAAAAGAAATCTGCTATTATTATTGATTGGTCTTCATAAATTTCTATAGAATTCCAAATCTAGGAATTACTTCTCTTGTTAGAAATTTAATTACTATTCCTGCTCCCTGATCTGCTGATGGTACTGCTTCCACCCACCTGCTAAATCTGTCTATGATCACAAGCATGTATCTTTTGCCTTGTAATCGCTTTATCATATCCACATAGTCCATTACTAAATGCTTAAAGAGCCCTTCTGGTACTGGTATATGGCCTATTGGTGTCGCTATTCCTTTCCTCACATTGTATTTGGCACAAACTTCACATGTGGACAAAAATTCATCCACCATTGCATATAAATAAGGAGACCAATATCCTTGCTT
>NW_015555719.1:257931-284128 GCF_001515605.1 Sinocyclocheilus anshuiensis
CATCATTTGTCCTACTGTCTGAGGCAATGGTGTTTTACTTATGCCTTCCAATTGAGCTGGAGATATAGCTCGTGTGCCAAATGCAATCAATCTTCCCAAGTATTTAACTTGAGGCTGGCAATACTCGATTTTCTTTTTGGACACTTTGTGTCCTCCTTGTGCTAATTTTGTCAGTACCTAAATTGAGTCTCTGTGACATTGTTCTAGTCAGGAAGAACAGATAATTAAATCATCCATATATTGTAATAGTGTTCCATCTATTATAAGATCTTCTAAATCAGCCTTAAGAATTCTATTAAATAAGTGTGGCAAGTGTTTATATCCCTGTGGGATTCTGGTGTATGTATATTGTTTACCTGCATATGTAAAGGCAAACAAATACCTACTTTCTTCTGCAAGCGGCACACTGAAGTAGGCTGAACAGAGATCAATTACTGTAAAGAATTTGGCATCAGGAGGGACATTCGTCAGTAACGTGTGTGGGTTTGGTAGTTCAGCTGGCATATCTTCTATTATTTCATTGATTGTTCGTAAATCATGAACAAGTCGCCATCTGTTTTTGTCTGATTTAATTATGGGCATAATTGGAGTGTTACAGTAACTAGTTGTTTCTATCAATACTCCTGCCTTCACTAAACCTACAATAGTGTTTTTTATCCCTGTTTCAGCATCTGGACGCAAAGGGTATTGTGCTTTTCTGGGCAGACGTGCATCTGGCTTAAGTTGTACTCTTACTGGATTTGCTGATTTTATTAATCCTATATCTGTGTCATGTTGAGACCATAGTTCAGTTGGTACCTGACGCTGCATTTCCTTAAATAACTCAGTCTCATTTTGGTTTATTATTTCGGATGTTGTAGTCATCTGTGTTATTTTCTTTTGACCGATAACTACTTCTTCAGGAATTCCCAGCAAACTGGTTGCACACAAAATTTTGATATTATTTTTGTCATCTGAATGAAAAATCAATGGATGTTCTGTTGGTTCCCACTTGCTTTGTTCTGCCTTTTTCATCATTGGTCCTAAATCTTTTGCTTTCCGATTTGTTCATACATATACTGCAATATGTGGGACCGAATTAGTTACACTGAACCATTTTTTTAACAAATTCTCCTTCTGGTATATTTAAAGCTGCTCCCTGTTTACCTATTATTATGTACTGGGAGACCATCTCAATTTGCTGTCCCTTTGTTTCTTCCTGCCATTTTTGTTCTATTTTTCCATCTCTCTCTGGATCATATGTCATTGTACAATGAAATTCAGATTTTTGTAGCTGTGCTTCAGGAATTTGTGCTTCAATAAACTTTCCCCACTTACTGACTGTCTGTCTCACATCCTGCTCTATCTGTCCTATCCAGTAGACATTAGCTTTTGGCTCTGCATCCACCATTTGCGTTTCTGTTCCTATTGCATCGAAATATATTCCTTCTGGAGAACACCAAATTTGTAGCCCCAATTTACATAATGCATCTCTTCCTAACAAATTGATAGGAGTCTGATTTGATACCAGAATGGGCATTGTTATACTTTGATTTCTTGTTTGTAGACACACTGGAGCTGTCATTGGAATTAATTGCATTTTTCCCGAGAATCCTATTGTCTTTGCAAATTTTCCAGACAAGGGGAGATGTGAGGCATATTTTAAATTTAAACAGGTATAGACAGCACCTGTGTCTAGCATCATGGGTGTGGTTTTTCCCTCTATGTTAATTGCTCTGTCCAGAGTAGTTGTTTGAAGAATTTCATCCATTTTTACCCCTCCTACTATTTTAGCCAGCAAAGCTTTAATGTCCCCTACAGCCAACAGTTTGCCCATAGTTTCTTCCTCAAATACCCTGATCCATTTGCCAGCCCCCTCATGCAGATTTTGGAGGTGAGTGACCAGCCCCTTGAGGTCCTGTGAGGCCCAGGGGACATACTGTCCCTGCGCACCCTTGATTAAAATTTGGAGTTGTGCAGCCAGTGGTCTGAGTGTCCCTTTTTCTCTGCCCTGTTCCCATTTTCCGCTATCAAATAACTCCTCTCCTTCATTCACCTGCTCTGTTCTTTCAAACAACTTATTTCTGCCTCTTTTCAATCTATTTACCTCTTGTATCTTTTTCTGATTCTTTAATTTTCTCTTCTATTTCTTCTAACACTTCCTCAAAGTCAGTTACTTCCACTGTTCCCTTGAGGATTGGGAACTCTCCCTCTGTGGGCAAATAGGGGGGCGGCTCAGAAAATAATCTTTCCTTTCTCTTCGTATTTTTGTCTGCCTCTTTCAGTATTTGTCTGGCCTGTTTTATATTTTTTAATATGTCCTCCCCTTCCTTTTTAAACATGGCTATCACGTTTTTCTGTTTTTCCCTTTTTGCTTCTCTTTTTTCTCGTTTCTTACTGATACTCTTAGTTTTATGGTTTTTTATCAGAGTTTCCATTTCCTCACACAATGTTACCTCAAATGTCCCCTCCTGTGGCCACTTTGTCTCCAGATTTTTTGTTCTCTTCTGCCATTTGTTTGATATCTTGTTTATTAACTCTTTACACAGTGGATATGTTAATCCTAATATTTCCACTGGAGTGACTGCCATAGCTTTTCCTATAATATTACCATTCAATTTTAATGTAACTATTTTAACAAATTTCTCCTAATTTTAGTTTTTATTCTGTGACATGCAGTTTTGAATTTTGGTTTTTATTCTGTCTGATGCATTTACTATTTTTGTATGAATTGATAGTCTCAACTTTATTTTACAATCACTCAGTATGTAAAAATTTCTAATAATAATTTTTTATTTATCTTTACTTCTCTTTATTATTTTGTCCGCACTTATCATTATTTTTTAATATACTTATTTACCTTAGTGCCTTGATCTCACTTCTACTGCACTGATCTCTGAAAATGTTCTCCTTCACACAGACATCATCAATGCAAAAGCCTATAAAAGATCTTGATTCAATTTTTATTGATACTATTTTCCTAAACACATTCACACTTCTACTCCCTTTATCCAGACAGGGCTCATTCTTTCATTCTTTTTCGACACAGACACAGTTTCAGTCTCATACAACAAAACACTACACTCTTCCTCGAGTGACCTGCAGTGCTCTCGCTCTTTCACTGATTAATCTCCCTCAACTCAGTAAAAAATCAGTGCCCAGCAGGGATCTTTGCCTTGCCGTTCAGCCCTCTGTACTTTTCCTCTCCTACAGAGCAGTATCTAAAGGACTTTGCGCGCTTTCCTATACTATATCTGCTTCATTGTTGCTGTCCTTTTAGATCCAGTCTACAATAAACACAGACCATTGCAGGCAATGTATTTCTACCTACACCACATATGTCCAGTTTTAATTTAGGTCACCTATCAAGGCCTTCCTAACAGTAAACCAAATCTGTGCATGCAGTTATTTCTTCTGGAATAAAAACCCCTTTTTTTTTTCTAATTCTGGAAGAGCAGATTTTAAGTGTCCTTACCACCAAGGGCAGACCAGCAAACAACACACACTAATTATATAAGCAAAATTGCTTACCGTTCGGTGGCCACCGTTGTTGTGTGTTGCTCGCCAAAAGCCAGCCCAAAGTGGTCGTCCACTCTGCTGCTTCGGGGTCACCAATTTGTAGTATCTTCTGCCGCTGCTCTGAGAAATCACACTCAGTCTTGGGGTTTTCTTTCCAGACGTTAGGCTTTATTTCAAGTTGAACAAAGCCGAGATGTTTTCTGCAGAGAACTTCTCCGCTTTATTCTCGTTGTAATAAAGTGTGTTTCTTCTGGAAAAGAAACCCCAAGACTGAGTGTGATTTCTCAGAGCAGCGGCAGAAGACACTACAAATGCAAGCCGACAGATGCTGAAAACCTTCTTTCTCTTCTAGAGAAAGTTGGTTTATGCAATGTTAAGACTAAAGCTTGCCCAAATGAAAGATGTTTCTAACAAGTGAAATGCAATTTACCTATTTGGTGGCCACCGTGTTTGTGTTGCTCGTCTCAGTCAGCCCAAAGTGGTCGTCCACTCTTCTGCTCTTTTCCAATCACGTCGGGGTCACCAATTTGTAGTATCTTCTGCCGCTGCTCTGAGAAATCACACTCAGTCTTGGGGTTTTCTTTCCAGACGTTAGGCTTTATTTCAAGTTGAACAAAGCCGAGATGTTTTCTGCAGAGAACTTCTCCGCTTTATTCTCGTTGTAATAAAGTGTGTTTCTTCTGGAAAAGAAACCCCAAGACTGAGTGTGATTTCTCAGAGCAGCGGCAGAAGAAACAACACTGCTCAAAGATCTTGTCTTTGGAGAAGACTGTTGATTTTACACTCGAAAAATGTAAGTATTACTACTTAGAAATTAAGATTACCCCAGAAAGCATTGCTAGCCCACCCCAACACTTATGAACAATAATAATGATAAATGCTGACCAATAATTAATTATATATTTTTAGTAAAACAAACAAATTGTAATTTGTTTTGTCATATGCCACAAATGAAGCCAAGGTGAATACATCTCAATTTTCAGTCAAGTAATGAATTAATGCATATATTAATGAAACAATTAGGCTATATTTTATTTACTGACAACAACAGGAAACATGAATAAATAAGTAAAAGAATAAATAAAAGTAAGCATCATACTAAATAGTCAACGACACATGAAACACAAACATACATTGTTCTAACAAACATGTATTTACATGCGGTGAAGCCACGTCCTACTGCCATCTCAACACAGCTGTGCCAGTTCTGCAGCTTTATTCTGATGAAGCAGCTGACCACCGTGTCCACCTTCACCTGTCTCTGCCGTCCATCACGACCTTCATTGCTGCAGTCAGACTGGAATCTGATCATGGATGGGAAAGGGACATCGAGGCTATCATTGCCTGAGTGCATAGAGAGGATGAGGAAGATCATGATGACACCCCTGAACCACACAATCTTGAACAAGAGCAGGAGAACATGTGTGGGACAATCTGACTGCTGCTGTGTCTGCTCCAAACATTAATGTGCCTGCTCTCCATGAGCACAACTACCTGTAAAACATTTACACAGAGTAAAACGCTTTATATCTCATGCTGTCAGCATTTAATTTCTTGTCAAATTTAATTTCACGTTTACAATTGCATGCTAATTTTTGATATAGCTTCATTACTTTTGTGGTGTAGTGAACTGGTAAGCAGAAGGTTGCTGGTTTGATCTCCGCAGTCGTCACCACCGCTGTCTTTACTCCAGGTTGCTGCAGGGGCATTGGGGTCCCTGTAATAAGAGCACTGTAAAGGGCCATTCACACCAAGCACGATAACTATAAAGATAACGATAAAGATATAGTTCTAAAAATCGTTCTCAATATTAAAGAATAGCATAGTTCAAACCACAACTATAACGATAATGATACAGAGGAACAATATTGTTGTGATCACTTTCAAAATGATTTTTTTCCAGCTGATGAACGATAAAACACTGACAGCCAATCAGAATCCATCCTGCTGTAACGAGCTCGAGAATTTAAAGCGGCAGACGCATGTGCGCTTAGAATAAACAGACGATATCGTTCGCTGGTGTGGACGCTAATATCGTTATCTTTATAGTTATCTTTATAGTTATCGTTCTTGGTGTGAACGGGGCTTTAGTCACTTCGGAAAAAAGTGTCTGACAAATGAATAAATGTAAATGTGATTTTTGTAAATGCTTTTTTGTATCTTGGGTACAAACGCTCAAAGTTGCTTATTTCTCAAAGTTTATTTCTTCAAGGTACTACTTTACTACTACTAATATAAATGCTTACATATATTTCAGTTTCTATTTGGGGCTTTAAAGGGTTAGTTCATCTAAACATAAATTTGGTCATTATTTACTCGTCTCCACACTGTTCAATCCTTGTGTGTGTTTTTTCATGTCTTTTGGTCTTTCTCTAAATGTTCTCGCTGGCTCTGGAGTCACTGACAGTGGTGGAAAGAGTACTGAAAATTTGCACTTAAGTACATACTGTTACATACTCAATTACAAGTAGGGCTGGGTATCGAGTTCGATACTTTTTAGGCACCGACCGAAATTTCGGTACCAAATTTCGATACCTAAGGGGTTAATCTCTCTCATCAGCGTCAGTGAGCCAATAAGCCTGCAGCACTAGCCGGTGTGTTCGACTAGAAGAGGTGCGGCGCAGATCGATCACCCGCGAGAGCGATTCGAAGGCGCACGGAGCAGTCTGCTCTCTTTAGCTCTTGTGGTATTGTAATACACCGATTGGTCTGCAGTCGGTCCGCGTCAAGTCGAACACACCTACTAGTTAACACTGGTTACACTCAGAGATGTGGCGCACACGTGAGGCTGTTAGATGTAAGGCTACATTAACACTGTTGCGTTTATGTTCTAAAATTAAAATGATTCTCATCATACTGGAGTTTCCACTGCGTTTCAGGCCGGCTTTCCACTATCTCCGACAAACGACAAGCGACAGACCGGTCATTCAGTCATTCATTTCCAATGGAAAGTAGCGCGGGATCTGCGTGGAGTTCCGATCATATGCAGATGTCCGTTCATACTACATGACCGAAAGTGCGTGTTATGTGGCCATTCATGCAAACTGTAGCATCATGCTACATAAGACAATAAATAAGATTTATATTCCGCTTTTACTCAAAACTCACTTTAAACCACCATCGAGTGTTTGTAATAACTTCCGATTGCCGTCTAATGTGGACCCACTGAGCTTCCGCCCTTAAGAACTTGTCCTGTGCTTGGGGTTAGGGCGATCCAGCATTCAGCATCTGCTCATCTCCCCGGCTGAGAGCCTACTGAGGCCTCTCGGTTCCCTTTTATGTGGTGGTGGCTGATTGTTCCTAACAGCCTGCAGCTGAGGCTCCCTGTTAGAGGATAAAAAGTGAACACCTGTGTTGGAGCTATCCCTGGTCCTGAACCCTCTTACTGGGTGGCCCAGCCCTTGTTGCTTCCTCTGATGGGGCTCTCCATGGTGCTGAAGGTGTTCCGTCTGCTTTGTGGGGGACCATACCTCTTTCTGGCTGCCACAGTATCGATATCGAAAATTTTTGAACGATACCCAGCCCTAATTACAAGTAAAAGTACTGGTGTCAAAACAGTACTTGAGTAAAAGTACAAAGTACTCCTCTCAAAAACTACTCAGAGTACTAGTTACTAGTTACTTTTTAGTCTGCGATATTTAATGAATTACCAAAAAATATTAATTCATATCAAAGATCTATGTGGATAATAGCTACTTTGTCAATAAGATAAAAGTGGGTTTTGTTCAAAGTACGTGACCTAGTGGTCATGATACAGGAATTTCTAACTTCAATACCTTGAAAAATATAAATATTAAAGTACCCGTGAACCGGAGGTTGCAACTGACTTCAGTGTTGTGATGTATTTCCAAGTGAAACAGAATAAAGGGTGGGGTTTTATTGTGGTGCACCTCCACTCCACCTCTTGTTCATAGCAGATTCACGGTTGGATAGGAGTGGTTAAGAATATCTGCTTGTTACATCTGACATCACCCTTCACTGCTTCTGGGACCTAACGCTCTGCCAGACACCCCAAAAAACAACAAACTGTGCATATACACACTCACAATGTCATGTAATACTGAAAAATTATAGCCCTAACCTTTATCTCCATACTGAAATCCCAGATGGCCAGACAGTGATTCAGCTAAAATATTAGTGTCTGAGACACTGTGAGCACAGCACATTTTTAAATGATCAGCTTAAATATGTAATATTAATTAAATAGTGCTCTAATATTCTAGATGGCTGTTGAGATACTGTAATATTCTCAAGTGAAATGAGTAGAGGCTTGGACCCGGAAACAGCAGTCCTTACATCATGACTTGACAAGAGGATTCTCCCCAAGCCGTCAAACTGATGTCATCACAGCGAGAACGCCATTCCAGAGTAGAAGCCAATTTTCAGTTTTTGATTAAAGATTACGACAGCAGACAATTTTTTTTCCAGTGTATTGACTTGCATGGTTCAGTTGTTCACCACAAGACTAGTAATGTGCACTAAAAACGATGTCGAGCGACCACAACATTAACTTTCGGCGTGAAATGATCCTCTAGCGCTTTCATTGCATGTTCAAATGTAGTTCCCGTATCAGGCAGGGTGTAAAACAGCCGCTGGCCTTCGGTACCCAAGCTGTTTAACAATACAGCACGCGTTCTTGCATCAGGCCAGGAGCCACCCGTAGCATTAATGACCAGCAAATAGTTCTCGAACATTTTCCGCCAAGTAACAAAAGGAATCGCAGGCTCTCCGCTGCATGGCAGAAAAGGCGCAGGCGTAGGCAAGGATCCCATCCTCTGAGCTCCTTCACTGTCTGATCAGGTCTTTACCTGCTGCAGCGGCGGCTTTTCCCGGTTCAGATATCAGGGTTGGTATTGGACTGTACAGTCAAAGACTGCGGTCAAGCCAGCCGCCAAGTCATAAAGAACGGTCAATCTAGCCGCCACGTTATTTCTAGGGTCGCGCATAAACTGCCTATTACGGTAAAACCGTCAGAGAACTGATCCGAATGCAGTGCTCCTCTTCCAGCGAACTCGATTTTTTCCCAACACACAGTCCGTAACTGTCTGATGTTGAGCACCAAAATAAAAGCCCTCCCATACTCATATTACAAAATAAGAGCAAGAATATACGCTTGCTGCATCTCTACATTCAAAAAGCTATAAAAATAAAAGTTCTAAATTGCACAGACCAGTTCCACCTCAGATTGAGAGGACACTGTCTCACAGTGTCAGCTGCGTCGTTTCAGGACTGTTTGATGTGGAATTACAAAATAAGAGCCCCCACAACTTTCAAATATGTGTTGTTGTGTGTGTACGTTCAAAAAGAAATAAAAATAAAAGTTCTAGATTGCACAGACCAGTTCCCCCTCAGATTGAGAGTACGCCTTCCCACAGTATCAGCTGCACCTTTTCAGGACTGTCTGATTTGGAATTACAAAACAAGAGCCTCCCAAATCTCATAAATACGCTGCTGTATCTCTACATTCAAAAAGCAATAAAAATAAAAGTTCTAGATTGCACAGACTAGTTCCATCTCAGATTGAGAGTACACCTTGCCACTTCTTCTTCTTCTTCTTTCAGGTTTAATGGCGGTTGGCAACTCATCTCAAAGGTGCATTACCGCCACCTATTAGACTGGACATAATTTTGAACTATTATCCAATGTGGCATTATTTTTGAGTTTTCT
Source organism: Sinocyclocheilus anshuiensis (assembly GCF_001515605.1). Classification (NCBI taxonomy): domain Eukaryota; kingdom Metazoa; phylum Chordata; class Actinopteri; order Cypriniformes; family Cyprinidae; genus Sinocyclocheilus; species Sinocyclocheilus anshuiensis. Next base: position 267,097 of record NW_015555719.1, read on the forward strand.
TTTAGTATTTGTTGTAAGCTTATATTTACAGATGGTTTTATAAATTTCCAGGGTGGCATCATTGATATTGCCACAGTGGGTATTTGAAGTGAATGTTGCTTTATGATGAGTTTTGACCTCTGCTCTACTTATTGGTACGTGTACATCTACTGTTTCATGCTTTGTAGAGTTTTTTGCTAGCATATCCACAACTTCATTTCCTTCCACCCCTACATGGGCAGGAACCCAAAGGAAGGAGACAGCCATTCCCTTATTATGAAGTGTGAGAAGCAAGTGGAGTATTTGGTAAATGAGGTCTTGTCTACATGACGCTCTCCCAGATTGAATGCTTAATAATGCTGATAAACTGTCTGAGGCTATAACGACACCTTGGTTCTGATTATTTTCTCCACCTTAACCTGTTCCAAATCTTGTCCATACAGTTTCAGTGGCACTACTTTGTGGCGCTTAGAGAAGCATATAATTTGAGTTTTTGGGATTGAGAGTTTAAATCCCCATTTATAAGTCCATTGTTCAACTGTAAAGCATTCTTACCAGGTTTGAGTATAGGGACTATCACTGCCTGTTTCCATTCAAGCGGGATTCTACCTGCATTCCATATCATATTGATCAGCCTTAATACTACCTCCAGTGATACATCTTTAATTTTCAGGACTGTCTGATTTGGAATTACAAAATAAGAGCCCCCACAAACTCATAAATATGCTGCTGCATCTCTACATTCAAAAAGCTATAAAAATAAAAGTTCTAGATTGCACAGACCAGTTCCCACTCAGATTGAGAGTACACCTTACCACAGTGTCAGCTGCGTCGTTTCAGGACTGTTTGATGGGGAATTACAAAATAAGAGCCCCCACAACTTTCAAATATGTGTTGTTGTGTGTGTACGTTCAAAAAGAAATAAAAATAAAAGTTCTAGATTGAATCAGCAGCGTCGTTTCAGGACTGTCTGATGTGGAATTACAAAATAAGAGCCTCCCAAGTCTAATAAATACGCTGCTGAATCTACTTTCAAACAGCTATAAAAATAAAAGTTCTAGATTGCACAGACCAGTTCCACCTCAGATTTGAGAGTACACCTTGCCACAGTGTCAGCTGCGTCGTTTCAGGACTGTCTGATCTGGAATTACAAAATAACAGCCCCCACAACTTTCATATATGTGCTGTTTTGTCTCTACATCCAAAAAGCTATAAAAACAAAACTCTTACGTTGCACAGACCACTTTCACCGCAGATTGAGAGGACACCTTGACACGGTATCAACTACACAATGACAAGATGTTCCGATGTTGAATTTCACATATAAAAATTTTTAATATTATCATCATTTAGACTTTTCTTTCACATTTTTCACAAAAGTTTATTCTCAATTTAATCAAATGATTTATAATTTACAATTTACAACTATCAACAATAATTTAAAAGAACAATTACATACTTCAACCAAAAAAAAAAAAAAAGAAAAAATTTGTTTTAATGAAAGGATTTAAGAGCACAATATGCAGTTCCAGTTGTTAGCTCTGGCCTGTTCCAGGCCTTCTTCGGCCATACCCAGGCACTCTTCATGGTACCACCTTTCACATGTGTCACATTGGATCTAGAAATGTATAAGTTGGAAATATCAGGGAACTGCCAAAGTTTAATATTGCTATTGCTTTTCACTTTCCCATTCTCTTTTATCAAGTGGTTAACAAACTCACCCAATTTATCAAACGATGCACAGATCCAGTAGTCTTTTTAAGTGAACACATGACACAGTTTTTGGTTTCATCAAACACTGCAATATTCATATAAACAAAAATGAACTAGTAACACAAACAAATATTTTACTGTCCATCCAGCCTTTAAATCAGACTTTAAAACAGTCTATTACCTCCAGTGACAATAACAAGGTGTGTTACTTGTTTTATGTACATTGGAGGTGGCATGTAGATAAACAGTGCGTTTACATCCCCTTCATTTTGGTGAACACCTTAAGGTCACTATATATCTGTGGGGTTGCTGTTTATATGACATTGCAGATAAAATACTTTCATTTATTCAGGCCTCCGCATACTCATCTGGCATCTGTATTTGTTATTTTCCATAGTTGTTAACTTAAGTTGTTAACTTAGTAAGTTTTGTTACCATGGATTACCCTTGATTGTAGAGAAACCTATCAGATGTATGTAGGTAATGCAAGACTATAATATACTGTATTGATAAACTACTGTTTTTTCCCCCTTGAACTTATTAGCATGCGATAATAATGTGACATCCATGCATTTTGTGGCAGCTTTAAAGTAATAGTGTAAAATCTTCATTTGACTGTTGACCCTTATAAGACAATTCTTAATTGTCTTATAAGGATGACAATGTCTGATGGAAACAAGATGGCGGCGCGTTCACACGCTGCGGCTTCTCTCTCTTCCGACAGAAAGGTGTTTTCGTGTTTTTTGTCTTGTGAGATTTCATCTCGATCAGCTGACATGCTATTGAGCGGACAGAGCTCGCGTCGAGGGAGGTAAGACCCGCGGCGGCGGGCTTTGTGTTTACATCAATGTAAACAATGTGGTGCCGCGATGCTGTTGTGGTCTGCAAACACTGCTCACCCCTGGTGGAGTTTTCATTTACAAACTACTTGATTATTGTAAACCAATAGTTAACAAACTGCAGTTAATACATTAATTGACTTCATACAAACACTGATTTCATAAGTCATTGTCACTGTAATCAACACTGTTAGTAACACTTTATAATAAGGTTCCATTACTTAACACTAACTACGATTGATAAATGATGTAGAAGTATTGTCCATTCTTAGTTAATGTTAACTAAATGAGTTAACCTATGTTCATTTCAACATTTACTAATACATAATTACAATACAAATTTGTGCTTGTTAACATTAGTTAATGCACTGTAAATTTACATGGACTGACAATGACAATAACATTAACAAAGAAAATTAGTTAACCTATGTTCATTTCAACATTTACTAATACATAATTACAATACAAATTTGTGCTTGTTAACATTAGTTAATGCACTGTAAATTTACATGGACTGACAATGACAATAACATTAACAAAGATTAATAATTACTGTAATAACTGTTTTGTTCATTGTTTCATCACTGTAGTTAATACATTAATACATTAACTAACATTAACAAATGTAACCTTATTGTAAATTGTTACCACAATTTCTTATTGTTTAATTACCTCATTTATAAATAGTTACATAATGCTTTAACAACTTATTAACCATACATGGTTTTTAATTTAGATTAGATCAAGGAGTATTGGAAAATGTCATTAATTAAGTGTTTTGCAAAATGTACAATTCAATGTTGTAAACCTTATAATGAACAGTGAAATGAAGGTCCAATAAAGGCTGGTTTTAGGCACTTAGTTCATGACATTTTCGGATTTGACTTGACCTAATCTACATGGAGAACTACTTACCATTAATAAGTTATTAACTAACCATTAACTAATTCAATACATATGAGGTAATTAAGCAGTAACATTTCATTAATTAGGGGCCAAGCACAAGTTCGAAAAAGTAGGTTTTCAAAATAAATCAAAATGAAAAAACAAAAAACATAAATCAAAATGGCGGACAGGAAGTTCGGCCAATTATAGTATAATTGGTATCGATGTTCTCAGCATGATAGTAGGTTTTCAACATAAATCAAAATGGCGGACAGGAAGTTCGGCCAATTATGGTATAATTGGTATCGATGTTCTCAGCATGATCCAAGGAATCTATCAACATCAGTCTCATTTCAATAAGCTAATGTAAGCAAAAGTTATTAGCCTTGTTCGAAATTTCATTATATCTTTTTGCTAACTTTTTGAGTACCAACAGGGCATGGTGCTGAAGAAGCATACCAAGTTTCGTAATGATACGTCAATGCGTTCGTAAAATATAGCATTTTAAGACAAAATTAAAAATGTCCGACGCCTAAAATGGCTGACATGGGAAAATTGGGTATCATTCGACTAGGCATGATGCACCGAATCTAAAGAGACTGGTTTTGTGATTTTTGGCCAAACCATTCAGAAGTTATAAGCAAAAATATGAATTTTTCATATCTCCTGACCACTAGGTGGCACAGCGCCAAAACACTGCAGGTAGTCTCAGGTCATGCTTGTTATAACACACACCAAGTTTGGTCTCAATACGCCAAACTGTTACGGAGATATAGCCTCACATCCATTTTTGCATGCTTTTCGTAGAATTCGAAATCAACTTGAATTCCATAAATTTTTGCCAGCATGGTCTGAAGATGATCTGAGCCAATTTTGGTGAAAGAATTTTGACTTGAGTCAGATCTGAAAAGCTGCATTTTATTAAATATTCCAGCACACAGCAGACAAGAACTTGCTTTACAAACCTGATGCTTTGAGCATCTGCAGAGCCATAATTTTCCGTTCATTGGCCATTTCCTTTCTGGAAGTTCCAAAATATAAAATGGGAACAGCTAGAAATGCCTTCATTATTCCCCTTGCCATCTAAAAAATCAATGATTTACTTAATTACTTAATTACTTGTTGTACTGCTAATTACTTAATATAAAGAAGATAACAGAGAGAGGTATTACAGTACACTTCACATACCAAGACGACAATTACCCCACAGCTACTGCCATCCTGTTGGACTGGATGTGTCATAACTCCTCCTTTCCATTGTATATCCACCCACTCCATTTTTCCATGGTATGTACTCCTCATTTGCAGGTACTCACGGGGTGTGATGTATAATTTGAATATTTATTAATTAGGAACAAAGTACATAAAATCTGAAATCAAATTACTAGTCTATTCCAAATGTATAACTCCTATTACACTCTATGGGCTGCCATAGACTCAAGAGCGGAAGAAACGGACGAAGAAGAATAATAACGCCAACAGATACAATAGGTGCCTATGCAACTTCGGTGATTGGCCCCTAATAATAACGCCAACGGATACAACAGGTGCCTACGCACCTTCGGTGCTTGGCCCCTAATAATAATGTCAACGGATACAATAGGTGCCTACGCACCTTTGGTGCTTGGCCCCTAATAATCCTAAAATTGCTTTTATTACTTGTTGTTGCATTTGGTCTGATGCTCCATGCCATGCTTAGCTCCTCATTTTGCTTTTGGAGTGCTTGGCCCCGTAACTGTTGCTTACAGCTATATTTATAGTTAATTTTGTTAATTGTAGTTAATGAAAAAGTCACTATTTATAAATAGTCTATTAACTTTATTAATATATAATATATATATATATATACTGTATATATGACTATTAACTCAATTAACTTAAAAGTTTATAAAATATTAACTACTATCTAATACTTTGCAAATGATTTGTAAGTGATTTGTTAGTGTATACTTATTATAAATTGTTACCAAATATTTTTTCTAATACTGTTTTACTTTATACTTGACTTCTGCTTTATGTATTTTAATTTTGACTTGAGTCAGATCTGAAAAGCTGCATTTTATTAAATATTCCAGCACACTGCAGACAAGAACTTGCTTTACAAACCTGATGCTTTGAGTATCTGCAGAGCCATCATTTTCTGTTCATTGGCCATTTACTTTCTGGAAGTTCCTAAACAATTTCCATCAATTGTGATTTGATTAATTTAACCTTTAGGCCTCCTGGTCAGTAATTACTTGTGATATGGGAAAAATAGCAATATGACATACTGACATCTTTTAAATACTCCAGTGTATGCATGCCTATTGGGTTCCCAATATGGTGTACCCCTGTGGTGAATGCACATCTATTAAAATGTATCTTTAGTATCCCCAGCAACTGAACATCTTCACTACAGTCGATGTTTGTTATAGATGTCAGAACTCCCAAGATCATAAGCAAGTCTTGTCTTCACAACAATAACCTGTTCAAACGGTTATTGTTGAGCTGAATGCCAATACTTCAGCTGAATGCCAACTCATGGCCAGCTTCTTCCAGTTAACCATAAACTTACTGAAACCCATAGGCTATAAAGAACCACAAGATGCTAAATTTCATTTTGTTGCTGAGTACTTGTAATGTTTAATGAAAATAAAGTTGTATCTAAGTTGTATCTCAAGATGATGAGTAATGTCCCAGCAATGTCAACACCTTGTACACATTCTATGCCGTGACAGTTATGCACCCCAAAGCAAAACCTTTAAATGTGTAATCACAGTAGATAAAGTCATTAAAAACAAAAATCTGCTGAAATGGAATGAGGTGGGCCCTTTGTTAGTGGGGAGGTAAATAAATATAGAAAATTCTGTGCAACTGCATGCATGTAGCCATAGAATGTGGCTTAAGGATGTGAGAATGAGTTACACAAAGAATACCTGAATTTTTTGGCAGCATGAATTGAGTCATCTTCCTCTGTAGAACTTTTTGAAGGATCTGCCAGGTACACAGTGTGGTTGACCGCATTTATGCACTGAAAATGATAAGGTGACACAACTGCTACTAATACTGAGTAGATCCAGACTTGGTAATGACATAGAGAAGTTATTCACCTACTCACCAGAAACTTCCAATGGACATTGTCAGTGTTCACAAAAGAAACAATTCCCTGGTAATTGTCAAAGTTAATCTATCAAAGAACACATACATTATATCAGCTTTGCAAACCATTATTAAGTACGTTTACCTTTTAAAAGTATTATGAAGTTAACCATAATTCTGTATGTAGTTTTGCAAACTGATTTTTTCTTATATACTTAAGATATATAATATTGGTCTATGGAAACATACATACAAAATTGCATATCCATATTATAGTCCATCCACTGTAACTACCTTTGACAAACTTTGCCGGGCAAGCTGAGGTCTTTCCCCAAACAGAATCACACCTGCTGTGTAGTGATCAAGAATGTAAATGGAATTCCCCATCTCTAGCTCATTGGCAGCAATATGAAACAGGGCTTCAATTATCTATGGAAAACAATTGCGTATTTTGAAAAAATTTGTGTTATGCATTAAGAGTACAACATTTAGAAACCCTTGATCACATTATTGTTCTATCAAGAATATATATTTTTCTTATTATTATTTACAATATAAAAAATGCTAGTTTCCATGTAACATTAGCAAGACTGCAGCAATTTGTACTTTTATCTCAAAATGAATCATTGTGTTTCAATTTAACCATTTCAATATTGCAATGTATACACACAGAAACACATAGGCTATAAAGAACCACAGAGTATATAACCATATGTAACCCTGGACCACAAAAGCAGTCATAAGGGTCAATTTTTCGAAAATTGAGATTTACACATCATCTGAAAGCTGAATAAATAAGCTAGTTAGGATAGGACAATATTTGGCCGAGATACAACTATTTGAAAATCTGGAATCTGAGGGTGCAAAAAATCTAAATACTGAGAAAATCGCCTTTAAAGTTGTCCAAATTAATTCCTTAGCAATGCATATTACAAATCAAAAATTAAGTTTTGATATATTTACGGTAGGAAATTTACAATATCTTCATGGAACATGATCTTTACTTAATATCCTAATGATTTTTGGCATAAAAGAAAAATCAATAATTGTGACCCACACAATGTATTTTGGTATTGCTATAAATATACCCCAGCGACTTAAGACTGGTTTTGTGGTCCAGGGTTACATATATTTATGGCAACACAAATGGTCCATCTTAGTTAACTGTACAAGAAGTACTATAGGACAAATCAGTAATTACATTGGCTTGAGAAAACAAACTTACTGCTATTCTATTTAAGGTTTTTATTATTAAGTTGGCTTGAGAAATCTATCTATCTATGTCTATCTATCAGTCTGTCTGTCTATCTGTCCGTCCGTCCGTCTGTCTATTGCCTTTAAGCCTCAAACCATCAAGGCAAGCTTTAAAACAACTTAGACTTTTAAAGGACTTCAAACTTCAAGCTTTTAAGAAATACTTAAAAGTTGCATGCTATTGCTTTCTCAAGCTAAGTTACAGTTTGTCTACAAACTTTTCTATCTCATTCCACATTAACACTTCAACTAACACTATGAACTACTAAGGAAACAAGATTAACTAACCAGAAAGCTCCATTCCATTTAGGATTGAAGTAGTTCCTTCTTAGGTAATCAATAATTGATACATGAGATTACACAAATTGCCAAGTACTTAAGAATCACAACATCAACATTTCTGAGACAGTGCATTATATTTTTACTGTCAATATGGCCACAAAAAGCATTGCTACTTAATCAGGAGTTATGTAGTCAATCTGCATGGAACTACTAGCAGTAAACATTGTTTTTCACTTCAAAGTAATGGTCCAAATCATTAGCAGTTCCTTAAAAGTTACTAGGTAACATCTGATCATTTACCAATGCATTTTATGACCATGTAAAGAGTTAAAAAGACAACTGCTCACGTCTCAGACATATTATTGTTGTGACAAGTATGTAATTATTTAGTAGTTCTTTATTATTTGTCATTGTTAATTTGTAGTTCTTAATGAGTCTAACCTCATTCTGTAATTTTTGGTTACCTAATAAGCAGTCCTACATTGAATTTTACTTGTTGTTTCCATATTAGTTAATTGTGGTAGCTGGAGTGTTAATATAGATCTACTCATTACTACATTCTGTACAGGTATGTATTAAAGATGGACCTTTATTGTATAGTACATACGTATGTTTATAATTTTTAACTACAGGTTTATAGTTCTGAAAAGTAACTTAAGCTTATATAACTACATTTTAACGAGAAAGAAATGTATGCTGTACCTCGCCAGTTAGCCACTGGTGTGGCTGAAGTGTACGCAGCTCACTGTGACGAATGACAATTGATGTTCCTTTGGTTTGTGTAGGGATCACAGAAACCACAAACTCAGTGTCTCTCCTTTTCCACAAAGAGGTGAGCTACAAATTTCAACCAAACATGACAGATAGTTAAACAGAAATTGAATGTTTCAATTTGATTTTTTATTTTAACTACTGTATTTATTCTTTCTACTGTTCAAACAAACTAGAACCTTTAAAAGGTACTACTATGAGTCTGAACATTTGATAATAGAAAGCATTCTTACATGATGCTGTTGGGTTGCTGTTGTCTTTACTGTTGCCTTAGGTTTGTTTGAGATCTCCCCATGTACAGCCTTTTCATCCACAATGTCTTCATGGTCCCCCTCCAGGGATGACCTTGGCTGTGGTGGCGAGCTTTGTTTAGCAACGGGACCCTCAGACACTGAAGACTATCGACAGTTTAAAAATAGATCAGATTTTTAAGGAGCCTCATGAAACAGTGCTTCTGTTTGTCTTTTAAACCAATTATTTTTTTTTTTTTCAATACATCATTCCCCATGTTTTTCAAGAGACCAGTTGTTTGCAGATGTAATTTATATTTAAGGGATTTTGGTGTTACATATGTTAGAGTACTAAAAATCTTTGGACTGGCTGAAATTTCCATGGGTGCATAAGAATTAGGACTGTTATGTTATGTGAAGATTATGAATTTAATTTACTTCTGTAGAACGCATGACAGCATTACATTGACACTATACCTTCTTGTTTGATGTCTTGAAAAGGAAAGGCTTGCTTGGTGTGACATATCTTCCCCGTTTTTTCTGTTGCTTTTCTTTCCATCTTTCTTGTTCTACTCTTTTTCTGTAAGTCTACATAAAGTAAGGGATTTGTAGATCTGGTTTACATATCAAAGCATAGAATGGAATGAGAAACTACATGTAATTCTCCTAATATAGTCTTTTCCTTAAAAAACTAATACCCCTCACATCTTTAATGACACGTTTCTTAAAATATTCGAACCTTCCTTCGGAAAACCCTTTCGGAGTCTTTATACTCCTTCAGGAGTGCAGTGTGGCTAATCTGATACTGGGCTACAAAGTCATCAAGCCTGGTGAGCCAGCCAGAAGTAAAACGAATATGTTTTAAGTACCACTGGCTCTTTTCCATTATTCCTTGAGTTTTATTGTCCTGTGTAATGTTCTGACAAAGGATACAAAGACAGGTGAATTCCTGACATAATTTAGCAGTACAACAAAATAAGAGTTCAGACACAATTTACTGTTATGGTACAAACTATATAATTACTTGTCTTGTAAGGTTTCTCAGGGCATTGTATCTCCTGGAGCACTGCTCATATTGTGGTCCTGTCCCATGTCGTCCAAGGTCACCTTTGTATTTAAAGAAAATTAAACATTTTGTCAAATTGTCAGAAAACACACAGTCTGATATTTCAGTCCAAAAAGGGAAATTTGGCATAGTTATGACAAACCTAGCATTATCCCGGTCCATAATCCAGCAAATGGTAGAATGTATTTCTTGAGGTGATCGATAAGCCCTTTGCATTGGTACACATTGAGCTCTCCATGCTTGTCCAGCGGGGCATTTGAAATAATTGCATTGCAACGTTTTGCAAATCTGTTGCTTCCTGTAATGTCCTAAAAATAATGCAACAATGTGTTATTAGAGGTGTGTTTTACAGTTTTTCTCAGTTGCTTTGGAGCATTTCTCAGATCAGAAATGAAATTTTCAAAACTACTTGTTCAACCTCCACATCATGTAGTATCTTGTGCATATCATAAAAGCAATCTCTCACTGCTTTGAACAAATTGTGAATACTTTTGTACAACCATTTAATTGACTGTGCACAACTGTCTGCTGTTTCCTACATTATCAATTGTTTTTGTAATGCTGATCCAAAAATATTATACTGGTTCTCAATTAAAATTAAAATTTAAAAAAATGGATGAACAACCAGTAAACAAACATGGTCAAGAGCCAGGAATAATAATAATAATGCGTGATGGAAGGGTAGGGAGGCAAAACAGAGGAAGAGGAAGAGGAAGAAGATGCCAGAGACATAGACACATTTCAGATGAAATTATAGCCTCACAGTAGCCGAGGCAAGACAGAGGGTACAGCCAAATATTGGAGTTTATATTGCACTGTATGATGCTGCATGCACAAGGGGTTTTTTTTCTCTGTTTACCTCAGTAATTTTATATTTTTCTCCACTGGCCTTTGTGTCTTTTAATTTTCTATCACAATGACATTGTAATGTCATTTTTTGGTCAGACCACAAGTACAGTACAGTAAAAGTGTGAATCCTGTCCATTCTCTTGAAATCAATATCCCACATACAGTAATGTGTAAATTTGTGCTGTTGACATTTATATATTCCATACATAAGAAATTCAGCCTTGTGCATTTTCAATGTAACCCAAACCATAGTTTACATCTGGACATACTGAAACCATGCACTGACAGACTGACAACATGACTTAAACATTTTGACTGTCTTGTTTGTGAACAATGACAAAATGATTTGTCATTATCATGTCAATGATCTGTTTCTTGACACAAATACTTACTTTTGAGAGATTAACTATGGATTTTTAGCAAAGTACAGACTTTTGCAAGTACTCCATTGTGTAATGCTGTTTGTACAAATTGTTTTGAGATATGCACTTACTGGTTTGCAATATTAAGAATGATTTGAGAACTTCTCCAAACCAACTGATAATAACTGTAAATTGTAGGACTTATGCCACATTTCAAGAGAAGACAACGGTCTTTGTGGTTACCAGTATGTCCTCCTTAGTAGAATAACCAAAAATAAATAAAAAAGTTCTCACTTTGACCTTTTTGACCTTGGGAAGGAATGCACTTCAGTATCAGATAGATAGATAGATAGATGGATAGATAGATCAGAATGGTCAGATGATAGATCTGACATTTACCTTCAAGTCCTCTGCATCACCTCTGGACTCGGTAGTCTCATCCAACGGAGTCCCTTTTTTCTGCTGCCACGATTGCAGGTTCTTGAAGTGCTTCTCAACACTTGCACCACATGATGGACTGGAGAAGACAACTGTAGCACTTTGAACCATGTCATCCAGTTCTTTTAAAGTGCTTGCAGTTGTGAGGGCACCAAAGACATGCATTGCCAGGTGGTAGTGGTTTGTTGCACTGTGGAAAGTAATATCATAATTGAATTCAAATTTGAAATTATAAGTTCTCTTTTTATGCATTATATGCTATTACTTTTCAAAGCTTTACCTAAATTTGCCTGGATGACAATAAATTGGGTTAAAGTATCCTGTAGTCATTGATATACATGCATCTGTGGGTGTATCATTCTTATCTTGATGTGATTTGCCTTTTTCCAGTGGCTGAGCAAGCAGAGTCCATAGACAACCCCATGCATGAAGCAGCCAAGCGAGGTACCCAAATAGAAACCTATCTAGCATTTTGTTTATTTGGTAACATGGTGAAACAATCAAATGTTTTGTGTGTGAATGCAGGTAATCTGAGCTGGCTCAGAGAGTGTTTGGATAATAAGGTTGGCATCAACGGACTGGACAAAGCTGGGAACACCGCTCTCTACTGGTCCTGTCACGGAGGACATAAAGGTATAAAAGATGCACACATGCTTTAATTGTTTTCACATTTTAAAATTGAATCTGCAACAGTTTTGCACAAACTTACAGCCTATAAGAACGCTGGTTTAAGCCTGTTTTGTCCAATAATGGCACTTAGTGGCAAATAGTGGCAAGATGAAACTGTAGGAAACTTTTTCCTCGTCGAAGCAGAGACCAGGAGACTCTTGGGTATCTTCAGCAGAGTTCTTTATTGAGAACGCGCTGCGTGGCGCTGCAGTCATCAAAAGTCTGACTAACGTAGTGATACATTGAAGTTTATATAAATTTTAAGGGGGCGGGATACATTCTGTAGAGGTGGAGACAATCTAACCCATAGCATGCAAATTAAGTACAGGAATCAGCCCGACACAGGCATTTTCCCAGCCTTGATCTCATCAGTATAACAGTGTCATTCAATTCAATTCATAGGTGCTGATCCAATCAGTCTGACAGTATCGCCATACTTTCGCATTATCACAGAGACAAAGGTACAGCTGTGCTTTGAGCTTAAAAAGCCAGATGGTCAGGAAGAGCATAAAGACAAAAGGTCATTATCTCAGACACCTGGGCTTCCTGATTTGATCTCCTTAGAAAGCTCATCCTTTTTTTACCTCAAAATGTAAAACACAAAATGTAAAACACAAGGTACATAACTTTTTCAGTATTACATTGGAACCTAGATTTAACATTTTATAAATTTGTAATACAACAAAAGTCATCAAGCCTGGTGAGCCGGCCAGAAGTAAAACAAATATGTTTTAAGTCCCACTGGCTCTTTTCCATTATTCCTTGAGTTTTATTGTCCTGTGTAATGTTCTTCTGAGAAAGGATACAAAGACGGGTGTATTCCAGACATAATTTAGCAGTACAACAAAATAAGAGTTCTGACACAATTTACTGTTATGGTACAAACTATATAATTACTTGTCTTGTAAGGTTTCTCAGGGCATTGTATCTCCTGGAGCACTGCTCATATTGTGGTCCTGTCCCATGTCGTCCAAGGTCACCTTTGTATTTAAAGAAAATTAAACATTTTGTCAAATTGTCAGAAAACACACAGTCTGATATTTCAGTCCAAAAAGGGAAATTTGGCATAGTTATGACAAACCTAGCATTATCCCGGTCCATAATCCAGCAAATGGTAGAATGTATTTCTTGAGGTGATCGATAAGCCCTTTGCATTGGTACACATTGAGCTCTCCATGCTTGTCCAGCAGGGCATTTGAAATAATTGCATTGCAACGTTTTGCAAATCTGTTGCTTCCTGTAATGTCCTAAAAATAATGCAACAATGTGTTATTAGAGGTGTGTTTTACAGTTTTTCTCAGTTGCTTTGGAGCATTTCTCAGATCAGAAATGAAATTTTCAAAACTACTTGTTCAACCTCCACATCATGTAGTATCTTGTGCATATCATAAAAGCAATCTCTCACTGCTTTGAACAAATTGTGAATACTTTTGTACAACCATTTAATTGACTGTGCACAACTGTCTGCTGTTTCCTACATTATCAATTGTTTTTGTAATGCTGATCCAAAAATATTATACTGGTTCTCAATTAAAATTAAAATTTAAAAAAATGGATGAACAACCAGTAAACAAACATGGTCAAGAGCCAGGAATAATAATAATAATGCGTGATGGAAGGGTAGGGAGGCAAAATAGAGGAAGAGGAAGAAGATGCCAGAGACATAGACACATTTCAGATGAAATTAGAGCCTCACAGTAGCCGAGGCAAGACAGAGGGTACAGCCAAATATTGGAGTTTATATTGCACTATATGATGCTGCATGCACAGTTCTGCATGCACAAGGATTTTTTTCTATGTTTACCTCAGTAATTTTATATTTTTCTCCACTGGCTTTTGTGTCTTTTAATTTTCTATCACAATGACATTGTAATGTAATTTTTTGGACAAGTACAGTACAGTAAAAGTGTGAATCCTGTCCATTCTCTTGAAATCAATATCCCACATACAGTAATGTGTAAATTTGTGCTGTTGACATTTATATATTCCATACATAAGAAATTCAGCCTTGTGCATTTTCAATGTAACCCAAACCATAGTTTACATCTGGACATACTGAAACCATGCACTGACAGACTGACAACATGACTTAAACATTTTGACTGTCTTGTTTGTGAACAATGACAAAATGATTTGTCATTATCATGTCAATGATCTGTTTCTTGACACAAATACTTACTTTTGAGAGATTAACTATGGATTTTTAGCAAAGTACAGACTTTTGCAAGTACTCCATTGTGTAATGCTGTTTGTACAAATTGTTTTGAGATATGCACTTACTGGTTTGCAATATTAAGAATTATTTGAGAAATTCTCCAAACCAACTGATAATAACTGTAAATTGTAGGACTTATGCCACATTTCAAGAGAAGACAACGGTCTTTGTGGTTACCAGTATGTCCTCCTTAGTAGAATAACCAAAAATAAATAAAAAAGTTCTCACTTTGACCTTTTTGACCTTGGGAAGGAATGCACTTCAGTATCAGATAGATAGATAGATAGATGGATAGATAGATCAGAATGGTCAGATGATAGATCTGACATTTACCTTCAAGTCCTCTGCATCACCTCTGGACTCGGTAGTCTCATCCAACGGAGTCCCTTTTTTCTGCAGCCACGATTGCAGGTTCTTGAAGTGCTTCTCAACACTTGCACCACATGATGGACTGGAGAAGACAACTGTAGCACTTTGAACCATGTCATCCAGTTCTTTTAAAGTGCTTGCAGTTGTGAGGGCACCAAAGACATGCATTGCCAGGTGGTAGTGGTTTGTTGCACTGTGGAAAGTAATATCATAATTGAATTCAAATTTGAAATTAGGTACTGCCAGTTAATTTTTTAAGACTAACATGACAGCATTAATGGATATTACTTAACTTGTGTGTACTAAAAACCCATTATGCTCTGCATTTAAGACTTGCTGCTATATTAGAAATGTACTTAATGCATCATCATCATTCTATACATTTCTCAGGCAGAACTGATGGAGTGGAATCCTGATGGCACAATGTTAATCATGTTAATCATGTTCAGTCATTTAAAATGTTTGTGTTTTGAAAATTACAGTTTACACTTATCTAAAAGCAGTAGACTGATGTGCTTAATAGACATCTCTGTTATTATTTTTTGGTGTGAGTAAAAGAGATGTTGCTGTCTTGTTTTTGCACATTAATAAAACTTAATTCATCACATAAAATCGTTATGAAGTTCGGAACTTAGCAACTGTCAGTAAAAGACAAATGTCATAAACAATACTTTTTTTATGTATACTACAAGGATTTTGCAGTAATAATAGGTTCTGCTTACTACTTTCTGCACATTTCCTTTGCGTTCTTCATCACATGGCTGAGGCATCTATGCAGAATCGGCACATCAAAATCTTCCTGTTTCCCTTTTCCACTTGTGATGTTGTAATAGTGGTTTATTGTGTCAGTCAGGTTTTTTTTGGCAAATGCCAGGCATATAGCCTGCATTAACACAAATGACCATGACAGGTGACCGCATACCCTTCCTTCCAAACCACCTAGCTACGTCTGTTAGAAATGCCTCAAGAAAATATATAACTGAGGCTGTGGTGTGGTCGCAAGTAAGGTACGTGGCAACAGGTAATGGAGATGAGGTTTTGTGTGGATTTCTAACCACCAACTCATACACATAGAACGGAGGTGACCCCGTCTCTTTCCGCATTATGCTTCCAGTCGCATCTAGATAAATTATGTCCTCCTGGCATCGTTCCTGATATATTTGTATACTCCTTTGTGACCAAAGGAGGACCCCTTTTGGGTGCAGCATCACTTTCTGGAGTACCTCATCAGGACTGTGTGTTCTCTTTTGCAGCATTATTTGAAGGCTGATTATTTCATTATTGTGTTGGCGGCTTGACTTATGGGCTTCCCATGAAATGTTTTTCAAGACATTGGGACTTGGAGCAATGTTTGCCTTGTTTGCTTTATTTTTTCCAAAGCATTATATTGCTTCACTTCAGCTGTGACAAAGTTACATCCACAACTGCTTCACATGTTCATGTCTTTTGAAGGTGGAGCAATGAAGGGAGGATGTGTTTGTTTGGGTTGATTTCAAATATTAATAGTGTTCAACAACGTTTTTGAGAAATCACAGACTGCACCTATATTATTATGTGAAAACATAATGATTATAACCCTCAAGTGGACTCTTGTCTTTCTCAAGGACACTGTGAAAAACAAAGTTCTGAATATCAAAGTTATTTGGGTCAGAACCTTTCAATTATGTGCCTAGTGGCCTCACATACCCTGAACTGTTTTAAAAAAATCACAAACAGTGATAAATAACTTGGTCTGGAATCTCGCGTCTTTGATCTCCTGCAGCACTTCCACTGTCCTCGGATGGCACTGGATATGGGGACCATTCTGGCTGGTGCTTTTACAGAAAGACAGAAAATGCTGGTATTACAAGGTAGGAAGTCGTACATGAAACAGATGTCAGTACCAAAAAGGTTGACTAACTGGTTCAGAAGACTTGCGTCTTTCATCTCCTGCAGCACTTCCACTGTCCTCGGATGGCACTGGAGACGGGGACGATTCTGCCTGGTGCTTTTACAGAAAGACAGAAAATGCTGGCATTACAAGGTAGGAAGTC
>NW_015555719.1:286731-301940 GCF_001515605.1 Sinocyclocheilus anshuiensis
ATGGGGACGATTCTGGCTGGTGCTTTTACAGAAAGACAGAAAATGTTGGCATTACAAGGTAGGAAGTCGTACATGAAACAGATGTCAGTACCAAAAAGGTTGACTAACTGGTTCAGAAGACTTGCGTCTTTCATCTCCTGCAGCACTTCCACTGTCCCCGGATGGCACTGGAGACGGGGACGATTCTGCCTGGTGCTTTTACAGAAAGACAGAAAATGCTGGCATTACAAGGTAGGAAGTCGTACATAGATGTCAGTACCAAAAAGGTTGACTAACTGGTTCAGAAGACTTGCGTCTTTCATCTCCTGCAGCACTCCCACTGTCCTCGGATGGGACTGGATATGGGGATGATTCTGGCTGGTGCTTTTACAGAAAGACAGAAAATGTTGGCATTACAAGGTAGGAAGTCGTACATGAAACAGATGTCAGTACCAAAAAGGTTGACTAACTGGTTCAGAAGACTTGCGTCTTTCATCTCCTGCAGCACTTCCACTGTCCTCGGATGGCACTGGATATGGGGACGATTCTGGCTGGTGCTTTTACAGAAAGACAGAAAATGTTGGCATTACAAGGTAGGAAGTCGTACATGAAACAGATGTCAGTACCAAAAAGGTTGACTAACTGGTTCAGAAGACTTGCATCTTTCATCTCCTTCAGCACTTCCACTGTCCTTGGATGGCACTGGAGATGGGGACCATTCTGGCTGGTGCTTTTACAGAAAGACAGAAAATGTTGGCATTACAAGGTAGGAAGTCGTACATGAAACAGATGTCAGTACCAAAAAGGTTGACTAACTGGTTCAGAAGACTTGCGTCTTTCATCTCCTGCAGCACTTCCACTGTCCTCGGATGGCACTGGAGATGGGGACCATTCTGGCTGGTGCTTTTACAGAAAGACAGAAAATGCTGGCATTACAAGGTAGGAAGTCGTACATGAATGTCAGTACCAAAAAGGTTGACTAACTGGTTCAGAAGACTTGCGTCTTTCATCTCCTGCAGCACTTCCACTGTCCTCGGATGGCACTGGAGACGGGGACGATTCTGCCTGGTGCTTTTACAGAAAGACAGAAAATGCTGGCATTACAAGGTAGGAAGTCGTACATGAATGTCAGTACCAAAAAGGTTGACTAACTGGTTCAGAAGACTTGCGTCTTTCATCTCCTGCAGCACTTACACTGTCCCCGGATGGCACTGGAGATGGGGACGATTCTGGCTGGTGCTTTTACAGAAAGACAGAAAATGCTGGCATTACAAGGTAGGAAGTCGTACATGAATGTCAGTACCAAAAAGGTTGACTAACTGGTTCAGAAGACTTGCGTCTTTCATCTCCTGCAGCACTTCCACTGTCCTTGGATGGGACTGGAGATGGGAACGATTCTGGCTGGTGCTTTTACAAATTATATAACCATGAAGCTTCAAGTTAATCTCAAACAGTTCAAATTTAGGAAATGAACAAAAAGGTCATATTGGTCAAGCTGTGACTGTCTATGAATCTGAAAATTATATAATTTCATTAGTCCAATTCCAGTCCTCGTGCAAACCTACAATTTTTAGGTGTTTACCCTGATGCAGCAAT
Source organism: Sinocyclocheilus anshuiensis (assembly GCF_001515605.1). Taxonomy (NCBI): domain Eukaryota; kingdom Metazoa; phylum Chordata; class Actinopteri; order Cypriniformes; family Cyprinidae; genus Sinocyclocheilus; species Sinocyclocheilus anshuiensis. Next base: position 288,307 of record NW_015555719.1, read on the forward strand.
ATTGTTGTTCAATTTTAATCGTACTGTAGTGGGCGTTGATGCCCTCATGATGGATGGCTGTTTAGGTCTCACAAGTGCCTGACAGGAACTTAACGTTACAATTTTGCACTTTTGGAAATTTGGCATTATGTTTCACACTATAATCAATATAAATATTTCATAATATTGTTCATTTCCAAACACTTAGTAATGTAGACTTAATAACCATTAATTTGAAATTGGTCTGTGCAATCTAGAACTTTTATTTTTATAGCTTTGTGAAAGTAGACACAAAACAACACATATATGAAAGTTGTGGGGGCTCTTATTTTGTAATTCCACATCAGAAAGTCCTGAAACGGCGCAGCTGACACTGTGGCAAAGTGTACTCTCAGTCTGAGGTGGAACTGGTCTGTGCAATCAAGAACTTTTATTTTTATAGCTTTGTGAAAGTAGACACAAAACAACACATATATGAAAGTTGTGTGGGCTTTTATTTTGTAATTCCAGATCAGACAGTCCTGAAAAGGTGCTGCTGACACTGTGGGAAGGTGTACTCTCAATCTGAGGTGGAACTGGTCTGTGGAATCTAGAACTTTTATTTTTATAGCTTTTTGAAAGTAGACATAACAGCATATATATGAAAGTTGTGGGGGCTCTTATTTTGTAATTCCACATAAAACAGTCCTGAAACGACACTGCTGACACTGTGGCAAGGTGTACTCTCAATCTGAGGTGGAACTGGTCTGTGCAATCAAGAACATTTATTTTTATAGCTTTTTGAAATTAGAGACAAAACAGCATATATATGGAAGTTGTGGGGGCTCTTATTTTGTATTTCCACATCAGACAGTACTACTCTCAATCTGAGGTGGAACTGGTCTGTGGAATCTAGAACTTTTATTTTTATAGCTTTTTGAAAGTAGACATAACAGCATATATATGAAAGTTGTGGGGGCTCTTATTTTGTAATTCCACATCAGACAGTCCTGAAAAGGTGCAGCTGACACTGTGGCAAGGTGTACTCTCAATCTGAGGTGGAACTGGTCTGTGCAATCTAGAACTTTTATTTTTATAGCTTTTTGAATGTAGAGATGCAGCAAGCGTATATTCTTGCTCTTATTTTGTAATATGAGTATTGGAGGGCTTTTATTTTGGTATTCAACATCAGACAGTTACGGACTGTGTGTTGGGAAAAAATCACGTTCGCTGGAAGAGGAGCACTGCATCCAGATCAGTTCTCTGACGGTTTTACCGTAATAGGCAGTTTATGCGCGACCCTCGAAATAACGTGGCGGCTAGATTGACCGTGCTTTTCGACTTGGCGGCTGGCTTGACCGCAGTGCTATTTGGTCTCTTTACGATCGGATATCTTTATTGGCTACTGAAGTGCCGGCAAATGTTTGAATAATAATTGAAATTGTGGGCGTACTCAGTAACGAACTATGATTTAAAAGTAACGAAGTAGATTATTTTGCTTAATTTGTACTTAAGTACAAGTAAAAGTACAGCTCTAAAAATATACTAAAAAAAGTACAAGTTCACGAAAAAACGACTTAATTACAGTAACGTGAGTAGTTGTAATTCGTTACCCCCACCACTGGTCACTGAGGATGAAGAGACCACTGCATCATCCGGTCCAGATGAGGCAGTAAGAGGTGGAGTGATGGAGTGTCTCATCAATGGCACTGGACCATTTCCAGGATGCTGCCGTGGACTTCTCCATCCTCACTGCTCACACCAGTCTACAGACATTTCAGATCCTGCAAAGCTGCACAAACACAATACAAAAGCAGTCATTTTAACAGCACAATGTCATTTGATTTTACTTTATATTTTTGTTTCAGGTTTTCCCTTTTTTCCACAAATGCTGCTGTCACCTGCTCCACCACAAAAGCTCTGTATCAAATGCACATATATCAAGAATCAGAAAAGTGCTATGATAACTCTGTTTGAAATTACAATAATTAAAATAAACTACACCTTAATATTTAAAAGATGTTTTATTCATGTGTATAGTGTACTCACTCAAAACATTCAACATTACTTCATCAGTCACTCTGCAGCGGATAAACACACGTGTGTCTCATCTGTCCCTGTAACATCCAGCCAAGACTGCACAAACACAATACAAAAGCAGTCATTTTAACAGCACAATGTCATTTGATTTTACTTTATATTTTTGTTTCAGGTTTTCCCTTTTTTCCACAAATGCTGCTGTCACCTGCTCCACCACAAAAGCTCTGTATCAAATGCACATATATCAAGAATCAGAAAAGTGCTATGATAACTCTGTTTGAAATTACAATAATTAAAATAAACTACACCTTAATATTTAAAAGATGTTTTATTCATGTGTATAGTGTACTCACTCAAAACATTCAACATTACTTCATCAGTCACTCTGCAGCGGATAAACACACGTGTGTCTCATCTGTCCCTGTAACATCCAGACAAGAGTCAAATTTCCTTTGCAGTGTTGACAACAGTTGACAACAGTGAATTCTACATAATAGCCCACATACATCACTCACTCAGATGTCTGTTCATGTTGTGATATTCTCATATGCAATTCTTTTAGAATATTTTCCTGTCTCATATTAAATAGAGATTTAATCGTCTTTAAGATGTAAAAGGTTTATGTAAATTAACTTTGGTGACGTACGTGTGCTTACTGGAGCTCCGCTGTTCGCTATATGTAATAAAACATGTTTTTACAGATACAAATCACAAATCTACTGTAACGTTACTGTCTAGCGTCTTACACCTTAAGCAATTAAACAGTTTATTATACAGCAGCTCAACAAATATGATTTTAACACAAGGAACCGTGTTTTTGGTTTGTATTACCCACATTTGTAAACACCCTCGTCGCTGTTCTCCTTCACGTTCGATGATGACGTATTGATCTCCCGTGGCCTCCTGGGATAGAAAAGTGTCCATCGATGAGCACTTCAGAATCTGGGCTGAAGCAGTAGGACATCCGGGGATTTCTCTTCTTCTTCTTCATGTGTTTTATGGCGGTTTGGCAAACCAGCGAAAGAGGTGCATTACCGCCACCTACTGATCTGGAGTGTGGAGTGTGCATAAATTTGGAAGAAAGAAATACAGATAATTTCAGCGGATTAATGATACTGAAAGATCCGGTTTCAAGTTTCATCACTACCTTATACTCTTCCTTCCTTCTTCTTGTCAGATGTGTTCCATTTTCACTGTCAGTTGCAGATGCGTTACTCCAGCTTTTCTTTCTTTTTCGATTTTCTACTATACTCCATTCATTATTTCCATTCCCGCCTTCATCCGCGTCAAACACTTCATCCTCCATTTCCGGATCACTTCCGGAATCTACGCCACTTCCTACCATGCACTCTCCAGTCACAGATCAGCTGTTGCCAAACCGCCTCCCAAGGAGGACTCTTCCGCCGACCCCGAACACAGTTCAGCAACCTCCCGCTGCTTCTTCTTTGGTTGCTTTTCAGTTAAAAGTGAACAGTATCGCCACCACGAGGTAAAGGACCCGGGGATTTCTCGCCTACTCTTTTTTTTTTTTATACTGCGGTTTCGGACATACTAATCTGTTCACATACTCTTTTCCCCCTACTTTATAGTAGGTAAGTAGGCATATTAGAATGCAAATTAAGTATACGTATATCCGAATCTCACGAGAATTAGTGCAATTCTCGCCTACTCTTTTATGAATACTGAGGATTCAAACATACTTATTTGCTCGCCTCTGCGTTTTGCCTACTATATAGTAGGAAAGTATGCCATTTCGGACGCAGCCTATGTGCTCTCTATAAGAAAATATTTTAATCTAAAAGTTCTTACACCAAGAGCTATTTTATAAAGTGTCAAATCTGTTACCACAATATCAAAAGGAAAAAACAGATTTTTTAATTGATCACACTTTGTGTTATTTAAAAGTCTTTTAATCATGATTTCATTAGTGCCATGTGCTCTTAGCATTTATGCTAGCAAGTGGAGTTTTTGGCAAAAAATAAAGAAAATTGTCAATTCTGTTACTGTCAAACTCTGTTACCAAGGTAGAGTAACAATGCTGACAATGCAGTAACAGAATTGACAGTCCATCTGACAATTGTCAATTCTGTTACTTTACAATTCTAACTTAAAGGGTCAACTCTGTTTATAAACTATTTTCACAAAAAACAATACATTTGTTGTTTAAAATCCTAATGAACATTATTGATTTATTTTTGCACCTTTATAATATTTCAACAACATTTATTTTTTTAACTGGATATTATAATATATAATACATTTTCAGATGAAAAATATTTGCTCCAAGTGGACGGTTCTGTTAAGACATAGGTAATTTTTTAATTTTAAAGGTATGCATAGGTGAAATATTATCTCAGTTTCAAGTGATGAAATGTAAGGACTGTTTGTCTAATGAAACAAGAAGGATTTTTCCTGTTATGATTTATTGTTATTTCTACACATTGGCTAATTTGTCCGTAACAGAGTTGACAAACAATACATAAAGACATCTGGTTTTTCATTAAAAGTAAAAAAAAGGAAGTAACTTGTGTTTGGCAAGCACTGAATTGTTAAAATTAAATATGTTTTCAAAAAGATACTGAAAAAAAAATCTGTTAGTGAAAAGTTTTTTTTTCTTAACTTTCTGCAATGCCAAATGTATCTCCAATTATAGAATCACCCTCATGAATCAGACACCGCTTCTGCGTCTCGGAGCACGTGATATATTATAAGGAGTAACGATCAGTTTTATGAAATGTAGTGAAGTAAAAAGTACGATCTTATGCTTTGGAATGTAGTGAAGTAAAAGTAAAAGTTACTCAAAATAAAACTACTCAAGTAAAGTACAGATACTTGAAAAATGTACTTAAGTACAGTAACGAAGTAAAACTACTCCGTTACTGTCCACCACTGAGAAAAGGTCATTATTTGTTATACTTATTTAAAAAACATTTCTAAAGGTTGCAAAAATGAGGAAATATTAGAACATCTTTGACTGTTTTGTTGTGTATGAGTGTTTTGTTGTGTATGAATGCATGCTACTTCAAACTGCCACAGTACACAAACTTTATATTAGGTGTGCTGAAAAAGTAGGAGGAACTTTGGAAGAAATAGCCTCTTCTTTCGACTTATTTTAAATAATATTTCTATAGTTCTCAAAACTGGAGTTTCTGAGAAATTTCTTGACTTTGAACTCCAAATTGCTATGGTAAAATGTTTTTATACACCGATCACGCATAACATTATGACCACCTTTCTAATATTGTGTTGGTCCCGCTTTTGCTGCCAAAACAGCCCTGACCCATCGAGGCATGGACTCCACTAGACCCCTGAAGGTGTGCTGTGGTATCTGGTACCAAGATGTTAGCAGCAGATCCTTTAAGTCCTGTAAGTTGTGAGGTGGGGCCTCCATGGATCGGACTTGTTTGTTCAGCACATCCCACAGATGCACAATTGGATTGAGATCTAGGAAATTTGGAGGCCAAGTCAACACCTCAAACTCGTTGTTGTGCTCAAACCATTCCTGAACCATTTTTGCTTTGTGGCAGGGCACATTATCCTGGTGAAAGAGGCCACAGCCACCAGGGAATACCGTTTCCATGAAAGGGTGTACATGGTCTGCAACAATGCTTAGGTAGGTGGTACGTGTCAAAGTAACATCCACATGGATGGCAGGACCCAAGGTTTCCCAGCAGAACTTTGCCCAAAGCATCACACTGCCTCCACTGGCTTGCCTTTCTTCCATAGTGCATCCTTATGTTCCCCAGGAAAGCGACGCACACACACCCGGCCATCCACATGATGTAAAAGAAAGCATGATTCATCAGACCAGGCCACCTTCTTCCATTGCTCCGTGGTCCAGTTCTGATGCTCACGTGCCCACTGTTGGCACTTTCGGCGGTGGACAGGGGGCAGCGTGGGCACCCTGACTGGTCTGCAGCTATGCAGCCCCATATGCAACAAACTGCGATGCACTGTGTATTCTGACACCTTTCCATCAAAACCAGTATTAACTTCTTGAGCAATTTGAGATACAGTAGCTCGTCTGTTGGATCGGAACACACGGGCAAGCCTTCGCTCCCCACATGCATCAATGAGCCTTGGCCACCCATGACCCTGTCGCCGGTTCACCACTTTTCCATCCTTGGACCACTTTTGATAGATACTGACCACTACAGACTAGGAACACCCCACAAGAGCCCTTGTCAAATCCAACCTTGCCCAATTTTCCTGCTTCTAACACGTCAACTTTGAGGACAAAATGTTCACTTGCTGCCTAATATATCCCACAAACTAACAGGTGCCGTGATGAAGAGATGATCAGTGTTATTCACTTCACCTGTCAGTGGTCATGATGTTATTCCTGATCGGTGTATAAAGGGAGCACATAGTATAGGAGCTCCCTTATAAGAATTGGTTGTTGATTTTTTACTTATTAGAATGCTTAATTTTACAGTTTTATGACTCTATAAGTGAAATAATAGCATGCTCCTTAAAAATGATACAGTAAAATGTTTTCCTTTGATGTATGTATAGAAGATGGTAAATTACTTATAAGAATCAACTTTTTTTCCTTTTTTTTAAATTAGATTACACCTCTCTATAAGTGTAATGGGGCCGACGAGACGTGAGGCATGAGGATCCATGTGCAAGCTTTATTTATAAACACTGTCAGAACACAGGCAGGGTCAAACAATGGCAAACTGGTATGGTACGGGCAAGACACAAGAATAATCCAAGAGCAGACGAGGGTCTCCGATCAGCAAACGACATCCAGAGGGCTAGACAGAGAGAGATAATCCAGGTACACGGTAATAGTCCAGGCAGGGGCAAACAGAGTCCAAACGACAAGACGAGAGAGAGATCCAAGGCAGGCTATAAACTTCAGGGCAGGTAGAGTGTTGTGTCCGCCATTTTGCGATCAGGCTCCGCTGTCGCCGCCATCTTGTGAGCGTACTCTGGAACAGCCGCCATTTCAGTCACAGACACTGTGTTCTTCCTCCATGACACCCACAGTAAACAAAGAGCCAACAATCAACAAAGTATAATCCATAAACTGAGCGAGTGACGAACATGGACCCTTGCATCTAAGCTTAGACCTAAGAGGTTGATTAATGCCATCACAAAAAAACTCTATCAAAAGACAGTCCGGTAAATCTGAACAGTGCGCGATTGCTAAAAATTCTCTAATATAGTTCTCAAGCGATCGCGGGCCTTGTTTAAGGGCTAATAATATTATTGCAGTGTCCATACCTGGCCATTGTCCACTTGAACAGCTGCTGGATCCTTGTGTGGCCGAGTATTCTGTAATGGGGCCGATGAGACATGAGGCGTGAGGATCCTTGTGCAAGCTTTATTTATAAACACGGTCAGAACACAGGCAGGGTCAAACAATGGCAAACTGGTATGGTACGGGCAAGACACAAGAATAATCCAAGAGCAGACGAGGGTCTCCGATCAGCAAACGACATCCAGAGGGCTAGACAGAGAGAGATAATCCAGGTACACGGTAATAGTCCAGGCAGGGGCAAACAGAGTCCAAACGACAAGACGAGAGAGAGATCCAAGGCAGGCTATAAACTTCAGGGCAGGTAGAGATCAGACAAGAGGAGAAAACAGGCTAAGATCAAAACACGGGTGAACAGACTATGAGCAAGACTAAACTAAACTTTAACTCAGGAAACACGGAATGGCTTGGTAAAGCAGCTAACACTAGGAGAGTGATAAATGCAGAACAATACTCGGCGACTAGAGCAGGATCTGGGTAGGTGTTATATAGTGTGTGTAATGGCTTTCAGGTGCGCGTGTGATTGGTTACAGCTGTGTGCAATCAGTGCAATGGATGATGGGAAATGTAGTCCAGGGCATAGTGTAGCAGTCTGTGTAGTGTGAGAGTCCATGTAGTGAGCGGGTGACCTCTGGTGGTGAGTGAACGGAAGTTCATAGACCGGATTTGTGACAATAAGCCTCTGAAGTGAAATAATGGTACTTTTCTTTAGTTATCAAAAATGGGGTCTTCGTTGGATTCTAACGTGTAATGACCCATATCTCGAAAATGCTGCAGTAAAATAGTTCCATATAAGGTGTGCATATGGGATGCCCCATGTACTAACTGATCATTGGTTTCTTCTATTTATTAGAAAATGGGGTCTTTATAGGCCTCTGAAACAGAATAAATTAACATTTCTGCAAAATGCTATAGTAAAATGTTTTTATATGAGGTATGCATATAGTATGGGACGTCCCATATACAAACTGATTTTTGCTTTTCTCTGCTTATTAGAAACGGGATCATTATAGCCCTCTGAAGTGCAATAATGTGTCATATCTAAAAAATGCTGCAGTAAAATGTTTTTATATAAGGTGTGCATATAGTATGGGCCGTCCCATATACAGACTGATTGTTGGTTTTCTCTACTTATTAGAAATGGGTTCTTTATAGCCCTCTAAATTGCCATATGGTCCCATATTAAAAAATGCTGCAGTAAAATGTTTTTATATAAGGTGTGCAGATAGTATGGGACGTCCCATATACAAACTGATCATTGTTTTTTTCCCCTACTTATTAGAAATGGGGTCTTTATAGCACTCTTAAGTGTAATAATGTGTCATATCTCGAAAACGATGCAGTAAAATGGTTTTATAGGAGGTGTGCATATAGTATGGGATGTCCCATTTACAAACGGATTATTGGTTTCCTCTGCTCATTAGAAATGGGGTCTTTATAGCCCTCTAAAGTGTAATAATGTCCCATATCTCGAAAACACTCCAGTAAAATGTTTTTATATGAGGTGTGCATATGGTTTGGGATGTCCCATAGAGGAACTGACTATTGGGTTTTTCTACTTATTAGAAAAGGGGTCTTTATAGGCCTCTGAAATAGAATAATGTCACACTTCTCAAAAATGCTCCAGAAAAAATTGTTTCAAATGAGGTGTGCATGCAGTATGGGACGTCCCGTATAAGACCTGACCATTCATTTTTTCTACTTATTAGAAATGAGGTGTTTATAGCCCTCCAAAGTGTAATCATGTGTCATATCTCAAAAATGCCGCAGTAAAATGGTTTCATATGAGGTGTGGAAATAGTATGGGACGTCCCGTATAAGAACTGACCATTGTTTTTTTCTACTTATTAGAAATGGGGACTTTATAGCCTTCTAAAGTGTAAGAATGTGCCATATCTCAAAAACGCTGCAGTAACATGGCTTTATAGGAGGTGTGCATATAATATGGGATGTCCCATGTAAGAACTGACCATTCATTTCTTCTGCTTATTAGAAATGAGATCTTTATAGCAGTCTAAAGTGCAATAATGTCCCATATCTCGAAAATGCTGCAGTAAAATGTTTTTATATGACGTGTGCATATAGTATGGGACATCCCATATACAAAGTGATTATTGGTTTTCTCTACTTCATATCTTGAAAATGCTGCAGTAAAATGGCTAAATAGGAGGTGTGCATATAGTATGGAATGTCCCATGTAAGAACTGTCCATTCATTTCTTCTACTTATTAGAAATGGGGTCTTTATAACCCTCTAAAGTGTAATAATGTCCCATATCTCAAAAATGCTGCAGTAAAGTTTCGTATGAGACGTCCATATAGTATGGGATGTCCCGTATAAAAACTGACCATTCATTTATTGTACTTATTAGAAATGGGGTCTTTATAGCCCTCTAAAGTGTAATAATGTGTCATATCTCGAAAACGATGCAGTAAAATGGTTTTATATGAGGTCTGCATTTAGTATGGGATGTCCCGTATAAGAACTAACCATTAGCTTTTTCTACTTATTAGAAATGGGGACTTTATAACCCTCTAAAATGTAATAATGTGTCTTATCTCGAAAACGCTGCAGTAAAATGGTTCCATATGAGGTGTGCATATAGTATGGGACGTCCTGTATAAGAACTAAGCATTAGCTTTTTCTACTTATTAGAAATGGTGTCTTTATAACCCTCTAAAATGTAATAATGTGTCATCTCGAAAACGCTGCAGTAAAATGGTTTCATACGAGGTGTGCATATAATATGGGATGTCCCGTATAAGAACTGACCATTGGTATTTTCTGCTTATTAGAAATGGTGTCTTTATAGCCCTCTAAATTGTAATAATGTGTCATATCTTGAAAATTCTGACGTAAAATTGTTTCATATGTGGTGTGTATATAGTATGGGACATCTCATATACAAAGTGATTAATGGTTTTCTCTACTTATTAGAAATGGTGTCTTTATAGCCCTCTAAAGTGTAATAATGTGTCATATCTCAAAAATGCTGAACTAAAATGGTTTCATATGAGGTCTGCTTATAGTATGGGACGTCCCGTATAAGAACTGACGATTGATTTTTTCTGCTTATTAGAAATGCCGACTAAAAACACATCTGTTCCATCTTTATTTGACCCTCTAACTCTAGCACTTTCTATTCTATTAAACCATTGGCTTTTTCTACTTATTATAAATGGGGTCTTTATAGCCCTCTAAAGTGTAATAATGTGTCATATCTCGAAAATGCTGCAGTAAAATGGTTTTATGGGAGGTCTGCAGATAGTATGGAACAGCCCATATAAGAGCAGACTATTGGGTTTTACTACTTATTAGAAATGGGGTCTTTATAGACCTCTGAAATAGAGTAATGTCCCATATCTAAAAAATGCTGCAGTAGAATGGTTTCATATGTGGTCTGCATATGGTATGGGACACCCTGTATAAGAACTAACCATTAGCATTTTCTACTTGTTAGAAATGGGGTCTTTATAGGCCTCTGAAGTAGAAAAACGTCCCATATCTCAAAAACGCTGCAGTAAAATGTTTTTTGAATGAGGTGTGCATATAGTATTGGACGTCCCTTATAGGAACTGACCATTGTTTTTTTCTACTTATTAGAAATTAGGTCTTTATCACGCTCTAAAGTGCCATATGGTCCCATATCTCAAAAATGCTGCAGTAAAATGGTTTCATATGATGTGTGCATATAGTATGGGACGCGCGGTATAAGATCTGACCATTGTTTTTTTTCCTACTCATTAGAAATGGGGTCTTTATAGCCCTCTAAAGCACCATATAGTCCCATATCTCAAAAATGCTGCAGTAAAATGGTTTGATATGAGGTGTGCATATAGTGTGGGACGTCCCATATAAGAACTTACCATTAGCTTTTTCTGCTTATTAGAAATGGGGTCTTTATAGCCCTCTAAAGTGTAATAACGTGTCATATCTTGAAAATGCTTGTAACACCAAACCAGCAGAGGGAGCCCTCGCCTGAGTATTGACTGTTAGCACTCCCTCTGCTTTCTCTGCAACCACTTCCTGTTTAGTGGCCATATTAACCTGGCCACCACATGACTACTTTGCGAAGTATTGCCAGTTTATCCTGCCTTACCAAGCGTTTGTATCTCTGCCTTCTTACCACGTGTATGACCTGTTTATCTGTTTGTTTTGACTTCTCTTTTGGATTACCCCTTTTGCCTGTTTGCCTGGTTGGACTGCCTTACTGTGTTTTTGACCTCATTGCCTGTTTTTACTGACCCTGAGTTTGGTTTTGTTGAATTGCTTCAATAAACATCCGCATATGGATTCTTCCTCGGCTTCCGCCTCACCCTCATTACAGAATACTTCGCCTACTATGAATCCAGCGGAAGTTTCTCAGCTCCAAGCGGCATTTGCTTATCAGAGAGAACTGCTAAAGAGCTATCAAGAGCAGCTCAACAAACTGCAATCGGCAAACGATCATTTAACCCACTATATTCGATCGCTTCCTTCGGCCACACCACCAACGGTAAGACTGGCGTTGCCAGACAAGTTTGATGGCTCTGCAGGACAATGTCGTGGTTTTATCCGTCAAGCCCGCATTTATGTTGAAAGCCAGAGAGATCAGTTTCAATCTGAAGCAAGTAAATGCACTTTTCTGATGTCACTATTATCTGGTAGAGCGATCGATTGGGCTGCAGCGGTTTGGGAGACAGATTCACAGTTTTGTTCATCCTTTGAATATTCCCTACAACTACTCAGAGATGTGTTTCAATATCCCGAGGGGGGCAAGGATATTTCCACACAATTGTTACACATGTTTCAAGGCAACCGTACCGATGCAGATTTCGCCATTGAATTTAGAACCCTTGCCGCTCAAAGTGGATGGAATGATGTTTCTCTGAAGGCTGTTTTCCTCACTCATAGAGGAATTTCATCGAGCCAGGCCCGACCGTCCAGCATCACGACCACGGGGACGCCCACGCAGAGCGCCAGGAGTCGCTCCTAGAGCGGGGGGTTCTGTAACACCAAACCAGCAGAGGGAGCCCTCGCCTGAGTATTGACTATTAGCACTCCCTCTGCTTTCTCTGCAACCACTTCCTGTTTAGTGGCCATATTAACCTGGCCACCACATGACTACTTTGCGAAGTATTGCCAGTTTATCCTGCCTTACCAAGCGTTTGTATCTCTGCCTTCTTACCACGTGTATGACCTGTTTATCTGTTTGTTTTGACTTCTCTTTTGGATTACCCCTTTTGCCTGTTTGCCTGGTTGGACTGCCTTACTGTGTTTTTGACCTCATTGCCTGTTTTTACTGACCCTGAGTTTGGTTTTGTTGGACTGCTTCAATAAACATCCGCATATGGATTCTTCCTCGGCTTCCGCCTCACCCTCATTACAATGCTGCAGTAGAATGGTTTCATATGAGGTGTCCATATACTATGGGACGTCCTGTATAAGAACTGACCAATCATTTATTCTACTCATTAGAAATGGGGTCTTTATAGCCCTCTAAAATGCCATATGGTCCCATATCTCAAAAATGCTGCAGTAAAATGGTTTAATAAGAGGTGTGCATATAGTGTGGGACATCCCATATAAGAACTGGCCATTAGCTTTTTCTACTTATTAGAAATGGGGTCTTTATAGCCCTCTAAAGTGCAATATGGTCCCATATCTCAAAAATGCTGCAGTAAAATTTTTTTATATGAGGTGTGCATATAGTATGGGACATCCTTTATAGGAACTGCCCATTGTTTTTTTCGGTAACACTTTAGAATAATGGTCCATTGTTAACAAGTAACTATGCAGGAAGTAATAGGTAGTACTACATTAACACTTAACTTAATACTATTAACTAATAGAGAAGCAAGATTAACTAATCAGTAAGTAGTAGCAAATTTAGGACAAAGGTAGTTCCTTATTAGATGTTTGATAAACTAATTCAATCACTTCCTAATTATTAACATTTTTAAATGAATTACTTTTATTATTATTTTATGTTTTGTTTTTTGTTTTGTAGCCGACTTTTTTGGGGGATATCATATTCATAAATTAGTTTCCACAAAGAACCCAATTGTTCACTTTTAAGACGTTACTGTTGTGATTAGTAATTAATTGGTTATTCTTTATTAACATAGTTACTTGTTAACAACGGACCATTATTCTAAAGTGTTACTGTTTTTTCTACGTATTAGAAATTGCGTCTTTATAGCCCTCTAAAGTGTAATAATGTGTCATATCTTAAAAAAAAGCTACAGCAGAATGGTTTCGTATGAGGTGTCCATAAACTATGGGACGTCCTGTATAAGAACTGACCAATCATTTATTCTACTTATTAGAAATGGGGTCTTTATAGCCCTCTAAAATGCCATATGGTCCCATATCTCAAAAATGCTGCAGT
>NW_015555719.1:302076-305709 GCF_001515605.1 Sinocyclocheilus anshuiensis
GGTCTTTATAGGCCTATAAAGTGCCATATGGTCCCGTATCTCAAAAATGCTAAAGTAAAATGATTTCATATGATGTGTGCATATAGTATGGGATGTCCTGTATAAGGACTGACCATTCATTTGTTCTACTTATTAGAAACGGGGTCTTTATAGCCCTCTAAAGTGCCATATGGTCCTATATCTCAAAAATGCTGCAGTAAAATGGTTTGATATGAGGTGTGCATATGGTATGGGACGTCCTGTATAAGAACTAACCCTTAGCTTTTTCTACTTATTAGAAATGGAGTCTTTATAGGCCTCTGATGTAGAATAATGTCCCATATCTCAAAAATGCTGTAGTAAAATGTTTTTATATGAGGTGTGCATATAGTATGGGACGTCCTTTATAGGAACTGACCATTGTTTTTTTCTACTTATTAGAAATGGGGTCGTTATAGCCCTATATAGGTCTTTATAGGCCTATAAAGTGCCATATGGTCCCATATCTCAAAAATGCTAAAGTAAAATGATTTCATATGATGTGTGCATATAGTATGGGATGTCCTGTATAAGAACTGACAATTCAGTTGTTCTACTTATTAGAAACGGGGTCTTTATAGCCCTCTAAAGTGCCATATGGTCCTATATCTCAAAAATGCTGCAGTAAAATGGTTTGATATGAGGTGTGCATATGGTATGGGACGTCCTGTATAAGAACTAACCCTTAGCTTTTTCTACTTATTAGAAATGGAGTCTTTATAGGCCTCTGATGTAGAATAATGTCCCATATCTCAAAAATGCTGTAGTAAAATGTTTTTATATGAGGTGTGCATATAGTATGGGGCGTCCCTTATAGGAACTGACCATTGGTTTTTCTACTTATTAGAAATGGGGTCTTTATAGCTATCTAAAACATTGTATGGTCCCATATCTCAAAAACACTGTCTTTATAGCCCTCTAAAGTTTAATAATGTCTCATATCTTGAAAATGTTACAGTAAAATGATTTCATATGAGGTTTGCATATAGTATGGGACGTCCTGTACAAGAACTATCCATTCGCTTTTTATACTGATTAGAAATGGGGTCTTTATAGGCCTCTGAAGTAGAATAATGTCGCATATCTCAAAAACTCTGCAGTAAAATGGTTTCATATGATGTGTCTATGTAGTATTGGACATCCCGTATAAGAACTGACCATTAATTTATTCTACTTATTAGAAATGGGGTCTTTATAGCCTTCTAAAGCACCATATGGTCTCATATCTCAAAAATGCTGAAGTAAAATGTTTCGATATGAGGTGTGCATGTAGTCAAGTCAAGTCAAGTCACCTTTATTTATATAATGCTTTTAACAATACATATTGTGTCAAAGCAACTGTACAGCATTAATTAGGAAAATAGTGTGTCAATAATGAAAAGTGACAATAGTAAACACTCATTTTTCAGTTAAAGGCAGCTCCTCATTGAATTCAGTGATGTCATCATCCAGCTCAGTTCAGTTTAAATAGTATCTGTGCAATCAAGTCAACGATATCGCTGGAAATTAAGTGTCCCCAACTAAGCAAGCCAGAGGCGACAGTGGCAAGGAACCAAAACTCCATCGGTGACAGAATGGAGAAAAAACCTTGGGAGAAACCAGGCTCAGTCGGTGGGCCAGTTCTCCTCTGGCCAGACGAAACCAGCAGTTCAATTCCAGGCTGCAGCAAAGTCACATTGTGCAGAGGACTCAACTGGTTCCTGTGGTCTTGTCCCGGTGGTCGTCTGAGACAAGGTCTTTACAGGGGATCTGTCTCTGGGGCTCATCTAATTGTCCTGGTCTCCGCTGACATTTAGGGCTGTAGAGGTCCCTCTCTAGGTGCTGATCCACCATCTGGGCTGGATACGTACTGGATCTGGGTGACTGCAGTGACCATCTGATCTGGATACAGACTGGATCTGGTGGCTACGGTGACCTCGGAATAAGAGAGAAACAGACTAATATTAGCGTAGATGCCATTCTTCTAACGATGTCGCAAGTACATCGGGTGTTATGGGAAGTGTTACCGGTTCCGGTTGACCTAATTAATGCAGCCTAAAAATCCTTTAAATTGAAGGATTTAAATATTAGAAATGTGTTACAGTTACAGGGGATGGTCTGAGATTTTATTGCCTTCTGAATCCACATCTGACTTTACCAATCTAAAAGTCACTTTGTAAATCCTTTTTTTACCACATTCAAGCACTGTGTAGGATTTCTGTCTTCAAAAACAAAAACCATTTAATCTGTGAGCAGACACAAACGAACATTGAATCTCTGCATTCCACCGGAAAAACTAAAGGTTCTCCTCCCCAGCCATCTGCGGTCGTAAAACTACATACAGGGTCAGCTCAGTGTCTCAGCAGTTCCTGTCCCCTTCGGCTTATCTTCTCAAGAGACTCAAAGAAGAGCACTAAGACCGCAATAACTGACCCCTGCATCTGGACTCATTTAAGCAACAGAACGTCAGGGTTGTTTCGTGACAAAGAAAAGCACTAAGACCACAATAACTGACCCCTGCATCTGGACTCATTTAGCAACAGAACGTCAGGGTTGTCTCGTGACTGGCTTCAGCATAAATAAACTATCTAATAACCAACAGAACAAAGAACCTGGTAGCGACAGACACTCCTGGACCCCATGACCGTTTAATGCATAAATTGATAGTCCGATAAACAGAAAGCGACAGATTAATAGCTCCATGTCCGAGCGAGAAGAATGGCAGATCTCCACCCGTGACAGCGTCATGACCTCAGGACATCTCCCCTCTTTCTCCCTGCATTCCAAAAGGGGTGCATCCTTTTCCTACTTTCCAGAAAAAGCATGCGTTTCTCCTGTCACAGACAAAGAAACAGAACTTACACAGACAATTCAAAAGACAATCATTTATGCGTATAACAGGGCAACCATATTCACAAATAATATGTTGTATGTCTTATATATATGCTTGAGGTGTCAAAATGTAACCTTGCAACTTTAATCAATGTTTTGTTAACCCCTTTTAGCAGATAAAGCTATTAATATGAGAAGTTTAGTGTTGAATGAAAGCGTGTGATAATTGCCGAACAGGGGTTCTGAATGAAAAAGTGGGAAGTATGTACAATACTTGCATTAAGAAACTTTATAGAAGTATCAACCAAATCTTCGCAAAGATATTTCTCCACATGATAAATTGAAGCCTCATGTTAATGTATGCACGCTCCGCCTTGCAAGAAGTCGATTGGAAGATGGGATACATCCGTGGGACGGACTTATGCCACGGATCAAAAACCCAATGCAAGACAGAGGCGCTCGCTTCCTTCTTCACCTTTCGCCGTGTTAATAGCACTCCAACCTGTGCTGACACGCTTACCATCAAAGCGATCGGTCATCCAAAACTCAAACACTTCAGTGAAACTTCGCGATCTTCAAAGAACTCTTTTCCACCTCCGACCTAGCCACTTCCTATGATCTCCGAACGCTCAACTCTATCAAGCACATGCTGCATGATGCCCCAATTTGGGACAATGTTAACTTCATTCATAAAATCATCTCACATCTACCAGATTTAAACACATACAAATTAATTTTTGGCGGAGATTTAAATTGTGCTGTTAACCCGAAATTAGATCGTTCAAATCCAAAACCAATGCCACA
>NW_015555720.1:0-13897 GCF_001515605.1 Sinocyclocheilus anshuiensis
GACGAAATTTCCATCAGAGCAAGGAAAGGCCCCGCAACAAACCACTCCCCCCACGGCAGAGTAACCCACCATCTGCAAAGCCCTGGGTTAAACATACTCCCGCAGCGGCCGGAAAGCCCTCTAACTCAACCCCCTCCGACTCGAAACGCAAGCGGCCGGCCTGATGTTCGACCGTTGGGGCCGCCGAGTCTACGTTCTCAAGCAGAAAGCCTCCGTCTTTTGGACAGGGGCTCGGGGGCAAAAAGGGAGTCCGAAGAGCTTGCGGCTTGAGAACGTAGACTCGGCGGCCCCAACGGTCAAACATCAGGCCAGCCGCTTGCGTTTCGAGTCGGAGGGGGTTGAGTTAGAGGGCTTTCCGGCCGCGGCGGGAGTATGTTTAACCCACGGCTTTGCAGAGGGTGGGTTACTCTGCCGTGGGGTGGTGGTTTGTTGCGGGGCCTTTCCTTGCTCTGATGGAAATTTCGTAACTTGAAGGCCTCGCCCTCCTTCTTGTCGTCGTAACGTTGCTGCATCAATCCGACGGCGGGACCAAAGAGAGCCCGGCTGGGCTTAACCGGAGCTCCCTCGATGCGCTTCTTCTCACTGTCGGGGAGGCCTGACAGGTTAAGCCAGAGGGCGCGCTCTCCCACCACAGAAAGCCATGGACACTGCATCACAAATGAGCCAACTGGGCACACGCGAGAATGCCAGCGCTTCTCCGGCTCTGGTGGGGACACTCGCGAGTTACGAGTCGGCCTGGCAGACTGTTTCGGCTCCCGAGTGGGTGATGCGAACTGTAATGCAGGGCTACAGACTGCAGTTTGTAATAAAACCCCTGCATTTCAACGGCGTTCTTTCCTCTCACACGGAGGAGAGCACCGTTCACATTCTGAACGAGGAAATCTCTTCCCTTATATTAAAGGGAGCGATTCAGGTGGTGCCCCCCAATCTGATAAATCAAGGATTTTATTCTCGTTATTTCCTGGTTCCAAAGAAGGACGGTTCTCTCCGCCCCATTTTGGACCTAAGAGTGTTGAACAAACATTTGAGGAAATACAATTTCAGAATATTAACCCACGGCACTCCGACACGCGCCATAAAACAGAACGACTGGTTCACATCGGTCGATCTGAAAGATGCTTTTTTCCACATAAGCATTTATCCGCCACACAGGAAGTTTCTTCGTTTCGCCTATCAAGGCATATGTTACGAATTCACAGTCCTCCCGTTTGGGCTCGCCCTAAGCCCAAGGACTTTTTCTCTGTGTGTGGAGGCAGGCTTAGCTCCTCTGAGAATGTCAGGTCTGCGGATTTTGACATACTTAGACGATTGGCTCATCATAGCCGAATCGAAGATGAAAGTAGTCTTAACCGCAAACACATACCAGCTTCATCACTGTGTCTGTCACGCGACTCTGTTCCCCTTTCGGGCTCTGTCTTTACATTTATTTTGAAAGATGAAGCTCGCGATTATGGTAAGGGGCTTTACATTTCCGACGAGTGCTTGTGGTGTTCGGCCAATCACAATGCGCTGGGTCAGCTGGCCAATCAGAGCAGACTGCGCTTGTCGGAAGGAGGGACTTTGTAGAAAACGAAGCATTTGAGAGAGGCAGGGCATATAAGACCTACAATAATGTACAGTATTTGAAAAATAATGTGTTTTTTGAACATTAAAGCATGTCAACATATTCTGTTACACCAAATACACAAAATAATGATCTTTAAAAAAGCATCATATGACCCCTTTAAATTGTACACATTTTCAGTGGTCAAAAACCAAATGTGGGTCACTTTGCATACAGATGATACTTCTTTTCTTTTAAAGAAGAATGTCTAAATAAAAAATAATGTTGAAACTAGAAATGTATCTAGTTTCCTTCTGTCAAAACAACTGCACTGAACATACCTGAGTGCCATAAATATTATTTTCCCAAAGTTTATGCGTCTATAACTCAAGATGTATTAAAGATATCTCAATATGATTTTAGATTGTAGTTCCTAAGAAACTTCTTCTTCATTTTCAAGGCCATATTTCATTCAGTCACAGAGATATGGGGACCTCAATGAGGCTCAATATTCAGATTGTTGAAAATGACCCACTTTCAGTGGTTGAAAACCAAATGTTGGTCACTTTGTAGACAGCTGATACTTGTTTTATTTAAAGGTTAATGTATGAAGAATAAGCAATGTTGATGTCCTTTATCAAGACAATTGCATAGGAAATACCTGTTTGAGTGCCATAAATAGTATTTTTCCTAAATTTGCATGTCTGTAACTCGAAGTATTAAAGATATCTTAAAATTGAAGATGTAAAAAGTAAAGTTTGTTAAGACTCAGTATCTTATGAATTAAGATATTCATAAGATATCCCCCTCCACAAAATAGTGGATTTCACAGTATTATTGAAATTATTTGAGATGCTTACTGTGTTGAATGCACTTTTGATTCTTAACAGATAAGACTTAGACTTAGATTTGTTTATACATTACAGGCACTTTGCCATATCTGACTTTTACTTGTTTCAATTTTGCATGTTTGTTTACATTAGTTTTGCTGTGTTAATTTAATGTTCATATATAACTGCATGTGGGTAGTTGATAGAAAATTTATAGAATGGAAGTTTCAAAAAATTAAATAAATAATTAATAAAAAAGTGCCTTTAAAGAAGCTGGGCCCATCTTTGGGTATTTGGTGACATATATCTCATTTATAAAGGAAATCCTATTTTCAGGTGACTGCATTTTGTCAAGAAGATGAGCACAATTATGAAGCTCCAAACATGCAAAATAAAAAATGTGGCAAAGCAACATGGACTGTAATATTTGAGGATTCTGTGGATAAAGATGCACTTCGTTCTCTGAAACCACTGCAGTCCCCTCCACCACCACCATCTTTCAAACTTGTGCAGCGAAAGCAACGGGTCGTTTGCCTCATCCTTGATATCTCAGGAAGCATGCGAGTATGACATTATCTTCATTTAAAAACAAAAATGCTACCATGATAACGTCACAGTTTACGCATGTAACCATGGTTCCCTGAGAATAGGGAACGAAACGCTGCGTCCTCTAGAGGGCAATAGGGGAACGCTGTCAGCGTGTCCGGTGTCTGAAGCATGAATGAAAAAACGACAATGAACTTGACATTGGCAGGCGGGAGCCTATGACGTAAGCAAATGAGCGACTGTGGGTATAAAAGAGCACCTGTGGAATACATCATCCTCTTTTTTGTCTGAGGAGACACAGGAATGATGCCGAAGCATGGCACAGAGACGCAGCGTCTCGTTCCCTATTCTCAGGGAACCGTGGTTACATGCGTAACCTGAGACGCTCCCTTTCGAAAGGGAACTCTACGCTACATCCTCTAGAGGGCGCTAGGGGAACGAAATACCAACGCCGCCATGCTGAGGGATGAGTGCCCAGGTAACTAGGTTCCCCAGGTCACGACTCAAGGAACAACATCCCTGCCAGCGAACGCTAGGCTCTACGGGCAGGCTCAAGCTCACCAATCGTCATAGACTAGCTCACCCAGCTCTAGCTCAACGCCAGAGGCAGTTAGTGAGACTCAAAAAGAAAGAGCCTACAAACTCGTATTATCGCCAAAGACGGAGCTCTGAAGAGCGGAGGCTTCAGCAGGATGACTCTCTTAAACCAGAGGAAGCCTGGTAGGGGAACTCTTAAGAGTGGAGGTCTCAGCATAACGACTCTCTAAAGTGAGAGGAGATCTAGCTACACTCAACGCCAGAGGCAGTTAGTGAGGCTCCAAAACAAAGAGCCTACAAACTCATATTCCTGCCAAAGACGAAGTTCTGAAGAGTGGAGGTTTCAGCAAGATGACCCTCTTAAACGAGAGGAAGCCTAACAACACTCAGCCCCAGTAGAGAGACTTTTAAGAGTGGAGGCCTCAGCATGACAACTCTCTAGAACGAGAGGAGGCCGGACTACAGTCAGTGCTAGAGACAGTTAGTGAGGCTCACAAAAAAGGGCCTACACACCAAAAATACTGCCTAAGCGGAGCTCTGGAGAGCAGAGGCTTCAGCAGAATGACTCTCTTAAACGAGAGGAAACCTAACTAGTTTAGGAGCTCTTAAGAGTGGAGGTCTCAGCATAACGAATCTCTAAACCGAGAGGAGACCTAGCTACACTCTGCGCCAGAGGCCTACAAAGAGCCTACAAACTCATATTACTGCCAAAGACGGAGCTCTGAGTAGCGGAGGCTTCAGCAGGATGACTCTCTTAAACGAGAGGAAGCCTAACAACACTCAGCCCTAGTAGAGAAACTCTTAAGACTGGAGGGCACCGTGAGGAGAGAAGGAGGGCTGAAGTTAGGTACTAGTACCAGCTCCAGACGCTTTTTGCTGACCGCGTCCGCTCCGGAACTCTCCCCTTAGGTCCCTTCTCCTATTCCTGAACTCACGTCTCCTCTGCGACCTACTCCTCCTGGGAGGAGGACCGCGAGTAGCCACACTAGACCAGGATGGGCCAGGTCCCCCCATGTGCTTGGGCGCAGACATAGACCGGCGCGGTATAAAGGACTTATACGCTGCTGAGCGCGCCTTCACCTCCCTAAATTTACCGACCACCGTCTCAACGGATGTGCCGAAAAATTCAGAGGGCGAAACCGGCGTATAGAGAAGAAAACGTCTCTCTTTCTCCCCGATGACCGCCATGTTCACCCACAGATGTCTCTCCGTGGCCACCATTGCCGCCATTGACCTACCGATCATGGCAGCTGTCTGTTTGGTGGCCCTGAGAGCCAGATCTGTGGTGTGGCGCAGCTCAGCTACCGCCTCAGGGGAGAGCCCCTGACCCTGGTCTAGGTCTTTCAGCAAATCAGCCTGGTATGACTGCAACACAGACACTGTATGCAAGGCAGCACCAGCCTGACCTGCTGCCGCGCATGCCCTACCATTCAAGCGAGATGTCTCCTTTAATGGCTTGGATGGCAGAGCCGGAGCCTTTAACGTTGATGTCACCCCATCCGAGAGATAGCTCGCAAGCGTCTCTTCGATTGGGGGTATCGACGCATATCCATGCTCTCGCATCCCTTCGATGTTAGCATAATTAGCATGCTGGTGCCGATGGATGCGGGCTGAATATGGTTTATCCCATGCCTTCTTGATCTAATTATGAAGATCCGGAAGGAATGGGAGGCTCACGGGAGCTGGTGGGTTATGTTCAGAGAGAAATCGCTCATCAAGCCTGCTGCAAGCGATTTCCCCTTCCTTGTGCCTCCACTGCAGGTCTAACCTAGCAGTAGCACGATCCATAACTTCCAGCAGCTCATCATACGGGCAGGCTGCCAGGCGGGGCAGGCTGACTGAGAAGGCTCAGAAATATCCTCTTCACCCACATCAGCCAAATCCTGCTCACCTTGGCTGGAAGCCAACAGAGCACTTCCTGCTGGATCAGAGGATGTAAGTGACAGCACATCTTCTTCCAGCAGTTCACCCTCATCAGCCCCCGGCGAGCACGAGAGATTAACACCTCTCTCGAACTCGTCAGCAAGCTCCATCTGCGATCCCCACGATCTCAGTCTCCTCGCTGCCTCAGCAGCGTCAGGACCCGAGCCGTGTGGGGCAGATGACTGTCCCAATTCCCTCTAGAAAAGGGACAAACGAGAGCGGAGCTTTCTCACCGAGAAACGCTCACAATGAATGCACTCCACTCCCTCGAGAGCAGAGCGCGCGTGCTCTTCGCCCAAATACACAACGCAGAGGTCGTGTGCATCATCTGGTGTCAGATAGTGCTGACACGGATCCGCACACTTCCTAAAACGCCTAACATTAGACATCGTTCTTACCACTCACACTTCAGAAACAAATGACCCTGAAGACAAAAAAGAGGATGAAGTATTCTACAGGTGCTCTTTTATACCCGCAGTCACTCATTTGCTTACGTCATAGGCTTCCGCCTGCCAATGTCAAGTTCATTGTCATTTTTTTATTCATGCTTCAGACATCGGACATGCTGACAGCGTTCCCCTAGCGCCCTCTAGAGGACACAGCATACAGTTCCCTTTCGAAAGGGAACCTTTTCTTGTTACCAGTGCTTTGAAATTAGTTTGATAAATAAGTTTAAAAAGATTAAAGTTTAAAAAAAAGTTTTTTCACCCATTTTCTAGGGCTCTAGTACCAACAATAAAATATAAATTTAAAATAAAATAAAATAAAAATGAATAAAGTTTAAGGTACTTTTCTCAACTTTGGCAAATGATTTAGAGATCCATCTTTTACAGGAGCTGATGCTTTTCAAGATGATGGAATCTATTCCAGATATTTCATAAAGATGGTAAATGGGAGAAGCAGCTTGAAAGTAAGAGTGAAGAATCAAAGTGCACAAACCAGATTTGCTGTCCTATATGTACCTGGATGTGTGATAAACGGTAAACCTTGAGATATATATATATATGCATAACTATTAGCCATGTTGATATTATCTTTTGGGAGTAATTTCTCAGCCAAATTTGATGTGAGATTAATTTGCAATTAATTAGATTAATTAATCGCCACATCATGTAATTAATTAGATTAAAATTTTTAATTGCTTACCAGCCCTAATATATATATATATATATATATATATATATGTTCGTGTGTGTATATATATATATATATATATATATAAAAGCTTGATACCATAGAGCCCCCCCACATAACAAATCCCAATTTACTCCCTGTATGTATGTACATAAAAGCCTACATTAAAATTAATGTATATAAATTATTTGTTCATCATATAAAGCGAACGTGTATTTTTAGAAGACTTGGATTAAACCACTTAAAGCTTTAAATAATGATTGCCTTGAAAAAAAGAATGGAGGTATTAAAATATCTATATGGCAGTATACAGTATGTGGAATCTTTACCAATGGTATTGAAAATGATTCGTCAATTGTCATGAAATCAAAAATGACCCTACTTACTTTTTTTAGTGCACATTACTAGTCTTGTGGTGAACAATTAAACTGTGGAAGTCAATACACCGGAAAAAAAAAATTGTCTGACGTCGTAATCTTTAATCCAAAACTGAACATTTTGCTTCAGCTCTGGAATGGCGTTCTCGCTCTGATGACGTCAGTTTGACGGCTTCGGGAGAATTCTCTCGTTAAGTATGACATAAGGAATGCTGTTTCCGGGTCCATGCCTCTACTCTTTTCACTTGAGAATACTATCTCAGCAGCCATTTATGAGCACTATTTAATTAATATTACATATTTAAGCTAAGCATTTAAAAAATTGCTGTGCACACTACAGTCTCCGTGCTTACAGTGTCTCAGACACTAATATCTTAGCTGAATCACTAGGCGCGTTTCCATTACAGATTTGCGCAAAACTTTGGCGATATTTTATAAATGTCGATAAAAAAGTATTGCGAAATGACGGCGTTTCCATTAACCAATGTTATGCGACTTAAACGTAACCTTTTGCCTCTCGCGACGTCTGGCAGAGCGTTAGGACCCAGAAGTGGTGAAGCATGATGTCAGAAGTAACAACGTAGATCACTATCCAACTGTGAATCTGCTATGAGCAAGAGGTGGCGTGAAGGTGCACCACATTAAAGCCTCGCCCTTTATTCAATATTCTGTTTCACTTGGGTTAAGGCTAGAAGGGATACATATGGCGTTACTGGGCATGCGCACAAAAATACAGTGTAATTTTTGTCACACTACAACAATAATTAATATTTTTTGCATTATTGTAAGGGGTAGGTTTAGGGTTGGGGTAGGAGTAGGTGTAGACGTTAATAAAAAACAATCTAGCATTTAAAAAATTGCTGTGCACACTACAGTCTCCGTGCTTACAGTGTCTCAGACACTAATATCTTAGCTGAATCACTAGGCGCGTTTCCATTACAGATTTGCGCAAAACTTTGGCTACAAAAATACAGTGTCATTTTTGTCACACTGTACAACAATAATTAATATTTTGTGCATTATTGCAAGGGGCAGGTTTAGGGTTGGGGTAGGTGTAGACGTTAATAAAAAACAATCTAATAGGTAGAAAATTAAATTTCATTCTTAGTTTCCTGTCTGAGCTGTATCCCTTCTAGCCACAACCTTTCACTTGGAAATACATCACAACACTGAAGTCAGTTGCAACTTCTGATTCACGGGTACTTTACTATTGATATTTTTCAAGGTATTGAAGTTAGAAATTCCTGTATCATGACCACTAATTCACATACCTTGTCAATAAAATAAAAGTGGGTTTTATTCAAAGTAGCTATTATCCACATAGATCTTTGATGTGAATGAATATTTTTTGGTAATTCATTAAATATCGCAGACTAAAAAGTAACTAGTAACTAGTACTCTGAGTAGTTTTTGAGAGGAGTACTTTGTACTTTTACTTAAGTACTGTTTTGACACCAGTACATTTATTTGTAATTGAGTATTATTTCAGCAATGTAACAGTACTTGTACTTAAGTACAAATTTTCAGTACTCTTTCCAACACTGATACTGCTATTAACAATTCGCTAATAACAATCTGAATTCTATGATACTGCTGCTACACTCCATGAAAGTACTATAATTGCTGTAAGCCCAACTGAATACGTAAATAAGAAATTCCAGTTTAAGAGTGTCTTACTATGGGCTACTGATTGGAAATGATTTGTTATTAGTAGTAATTTTATATTTTAAATGAATTCATGATTAATTATCTTTAAGCTATCACTAAACATTACTTCCATAATAAACTCTTCACTATCGCTGAACCAAGGTAACGAGTGAAATAGAGATGTGGCCCCTTTAAGAGTGAGCTCTCCCTCTTCTTAAGTGCATTGCACGTATAAGTACACGAGTACACGTATAAGTGGGTATATTATTTTCTGTTGCTCATTAACTTGTTATGGTTAAATAGGTAAGCTGTTGACAGTATGATGTTTATGAAAGACGGTTATACGGGTTCTGACTTAAAACTCTGAACAACGGTGAAACGCCAACTGCAAACCGACCCCACTAAGGTGTGCATCTGAAAGCGATCCGTTCGCAGTTAATGTAGAAATGGATGCCCACAGAAGATATTAAAAGAATTGGAGATTTCGGGCAAATAAGGTAATCCCCAATTCACTTTACAGTTCTAAAATCTGCGACGCTTGACATTGTATTCTCACATAGTCCATGAACTAGAAAAAACGCTTGCTATACTGCAGTTATATGAACAAGACATGCTTAGTAATTACTCCTATCACGAATACCCTGTGCGTAGTTTTACAACTTGTATGTGTAACGAAGGAGGCGTGACAATGGAGTAGGGATCCAAATGCAAGGCTTTTAATTCAAAGAGCGTGATCAAAACAGGCAGGGTCAAAATATCAGCGAAACAGTACATCCGAGGCAATCCAAAAGAGTAATCCACAAAAACAGGCAAAGGTCAGGGCAGGCAGCAAACAATCATAAAACAGATAAATAGTCCAAGATCAAAATACACGAAGACAAGGGAGAGCAAAAAAAACACGGGAATGAAACTCTGGGAAAACAGGAGAACGTTACAGGTTAAGCAATCACTCCAGTTGGAGATCGTGACAGTATGTTTTCTAAAAATTTAATTAGAAAATGTAATTTAAAAATGTAAATCTGACGAACGCAATAATGTACTGAAATCAGAGTGAAGACTGTTTACTTATCTAGCTGTTAAGTTTCAGAGAAGCAAGAATCTCAAGTGAATGCTAGCCAGCCATATAAATGCAAGGCAGTAAGCTCATTAGCTGCATATGCAGCATGAACCAATCAGATTGTGTCAAGTCGTTTAGCTCTCTGAATATCATCAGTTATGTTAACAACCCGTCAGCCTGTACCATCTAGAGTTTCATGAGTGAACTACACACATATATATATATATATATATATATAGACGAGATTGATATTGCTCTTATACATAGTTAATTCCTCAATTAAAACTTGACAGGCTAGTATGCCATCTTAAATGAGGTTCTACAATACAATCAAATAAGATAAATGAAATATATAACCAAACTACCTTTATTTTCATATTAGATATTAAAAATATTATGACAAATTATATTCATTAAATATTTAGAATCACAGAATTATGCCTTCATACCACAAACTCTTCATGTGGTATGTTTGATGGCATTACAGAGTGTCCCAAATGAACGCATTTTGTCAAGTGGACTTCAACAGATATCCTGAGCTCAGTGATTAGGGAGCAGTAAACACTACATAGGGAACATGTCAGTTGGAATGCAGCTTGTCAATCATAAAGTTTTGCTCCTGAATTCATCTGTTTTGAACAACATGTTTGTGTGAATGATTCAGTTATTCACTCATGAACAGGGCCGTATTAACCATTGGGCTAGGTGGGGCTGAAGCCCCGGGGCCCGAGCAAGGAGGGGACTCGTGATTGGCTGTGGAGTAGATTGACTGGAGCGCCGATCGCTTAAGCCACCACGCCCCCCACTTATTAGCGCTGTTATTTAGTTGAGCTTTTCCGTAAATTCCATGCATTACCATTTGAGATTGAAACGTAAAGTCTGAATTTGGTTTACCAATCAAATGCATTTATTCTATATATGACTTTTGAACGATATGTGCACGTATCTATCAGGTGATCGCTGCCCAGTAGCCTATGTCTGCATTCAACTCTCTTCACTTTGTTCTGGAGTAATCTGGAAATGGTCGCGCAAAGAACAATATTCGATAAGGAAAAACGTCTCAGGTTACTTATGTAACCATGGTTCCCTGAGTAGGGAATGAGACACTGCGTCCTCTAGGGGTCGCTATGGGGAACGCCTCGTCGTGACCCGTGTCTGAAGCATACATTGAAAAAACACCAACTCGTTGGCCGGCGACAGCCATGACATCACTACCGGTGCGACTATAGTATAAATAGGCGCCGGGAGCATACATCATTAACTTCTTCGTCTGAAGCTTGCGTCCGCAGCATGGCAAGAAAACTGTTCATGGACATTAAGCTGCGGGGCAGAATTCATTCTGGTAATTGCGTGCGTTAAAACGGGTTCTGCCTAATACGCGCGGCACGCACCTGCTCGTATAGCGACTGACTAAACTTTCTCTCCTTATGCTTAAACGTTCAAATACACATAGTTATGTGTCAAAATGCCTGTCTTTGCGATTATCCTCGTAAACACATTTATTTGTGTCTTAAATTAACGTTAATAGTTAAAGATAAAGCACGTGTAGTGTTAGGCTATATGAGATCCTGGATTATATGATGAGATCTTAAAAGGATAGTTCAACCAAAAATGAAGATACTGTCATCATATACTTACCCTTAAATTGTTCTAAACCTCTATGAATTTCTTTTTTCTCCTCAACATAAATATTTTGAAGAATGATCGTAAACAGTATCTGGTCCCCACTGACTCCAATACTGTATTTTTTTTTATATATATATGGAAGTCGTGAGGGCCCAGCAACTGTTTGGTTAGCAGTATTGTTCCAAATATATTATTTTGTGTTCAACAGCAGAAAGAATCTCATACAGGTTTAGAACATCAACAGAATTTTCATTTTTGGGTGAACTATTCCTCTAAAGCAGCCTAATATAGCTGTTGTTGCCATTTCATATAGAAAGAAAATCACTTAGTCTCCTTGACTGAATCACTTTTGTAAAATAAATAAGAATGAATATATATTGAATTTATACAGTGAAGACTATTCAGTCTATTTGCACATTTCCTTTATACAATATATTTATTATCATTATTGTGATGGGGGGCCCTGCAGTAAGTCATAGCTCTGGGGCCCAGTGCGGTCTTAATGCGGCCCTGCTCATGAAGACACTTTATTGGTGTAACCCACAGAAAGTCAATGAATTAATGCACAAACTGGAACTAACTGTTGTTTAAATGGCAATATACTGTAATTACCTATAAAGCTGTGTGGAGAAAAACATAATAATAATAAATTCAGGTGGTTCCTCTAACTTCAACTGTAGTGAAGCTGAAGCCTCCAAAGCCTCCCGTTTTTGAAGAACCACTTGACGCTGGAAACTTTACCAGAACAGACACCGGAGAGAGTTTTGAGGTGACTCTTTCAGGCACAGCTCCACCAAATTTCCCTCCTAACAGAATCACAGATCTGAGTGCTGAGATCCAGGAGGACACGGTGCTTCTCAACTGGACAGCTCCTGGTGAGGACCTTGACCAAGGGACAGGTAACGCATACAATTACTATACCAGTCTTTAAAAGGTTTTTCATTTGTTTAACATCTTTGCTGACAAAATAAAAGTTGTTTTAAAGTTACATCATGAAATAATGTATCTTTAATTGTCTTGCACTGCATATTTTTTTGTTGGTTTCCTTTAAGCTAAATCCTATAAGATCAGGTGGAGCTTTGACCTTAAAATGCTTCGATTCAACTTCAGCAATGGTCATTCAGTCAACACAACTGCGGTCTCACCTCAGAAGGCTGGATCAGTTGAACAGCATTCATTCAATCTCAATATCACAATCCAAAATGGCACCACACTCTTCTTTGCAGTTCAGTCGGAGGACAAACAAAAAGCAAAATCTGAAACCTCCAACATTGCTCAAGCTTCAAAGATCCTCCCTGCTCCAAAACCTCCAGGAATATCAAACCCAGACATTAACTTAGTTCTTGTCATTTCTCTGTGTGTGGTAACTATGGTCATATGTTTTATTGTTGCTGTAGTCATATGTGCAGTGAAACGCAGAAAACGCTCTGCTCAAAGTGATATTGCATTAATAATCGCAAACGAATGTCAAAACAATCTGTATGCCTAATTTGACATAAGGTGTATACATAAGTATGTACATCCAGCAGCGTTAAAACATAATCAATTCCATCAAACAGAATTTCTTATTTTTTTATATTTTTGCAGCATGTGTAATCTTGCACAGATTATTAAGAAGGTCTGTCATGTAGGATTCCTTGGAGTGAATATAATTTCATAATTATTCAGTTAGGTGTACAATTGTCCACTGTATAAAACAAACCCTGAACTCTCTGTTCCTCAATGATTAATTCTGCTTTCAAGCACCCCTGGTGGGAGATGACCAATTTTAAATTAGAAAACAGTAAACTTTGCTGCCTCGTGCGATTTCTGCTCCTGCTTGTGGTTGAATAACATTACATTGTGACCATGTTACCTAGTGTAATATCTTCTCATAGTTACATTTTCTTTCTTTTCTTTTTCCAAATAAGTAAATGACCATTTTATTATGAAATATCTCCTTTTTACAGCACTTTCAAAACACTCCTAATACACTGTAGTAAGAAATTGCGGTCAAGCCAGCAACAGTTTGAAAATCAAGCCAGCCGTGATATATATATATATATATATATATATATATATATAAAGAAAATGCGTGTTCAGAGTGATTTTCATTGATTTGCCCTGACTTTTGAGATACTATTACAAGATTTCATGTTTTGAGATTTTTGTTGTACTTCTACTTTGTTATCCTTTTTAAGTATTGGTGTTTTGGCAGTTGTGTGTTTCTTTGAACAATGGTTTTCTTCTTTAACGGTCACCTTTCAAATTGTTTTATGTAGATGTGTTTACAGCAAGATTATATTAAAAAAAAACAGACAAAATAAAGTGCATACTTTCTCAAAATGCCTTACTTGCTTTTTGTTTTACTGTACTGGAATGAAAGTTAGTCGTAGAAGCATTGTTATATAATGAGATTTAAAGGGGTCATATGATGCGATTTCAAGTTTTCCTTTCTCTTTGGAGTGTTACAAGCTGATTGTGCATAGATAAGATCCCTGCCCCCCTAAAACGGCTCGTTCTAACACGCCCCCACATATCTACCTCACTATGTGGAAATATTAGCATAATGCGGCCCAAATGTGCAGGCAAAGAAAGAAGGCGTGGTTTCAGGAACAGCAGTTAGTGTTGAAGCAGCCATGTCAGGGAGATGCTGTATGTTTCTAGGCGAAAGCAAAAGCACTTTATCTGGCCTTCC
>NW_015555720.1:15194-23365 GCF_001515605.1 Sinocyclocheilus anshuiensis
TCAGTTGTAGCCTAATTTGTGACTGTTTACTTGTCTTCAGTAAGCTTATTTTTACTTAGGCTAGTATTATTTTTTGTGATATTGAAATTGGTAACAAAAATTATAAAATTTCAGTTCATCAAGAATTTTGATATGGGATAAAAATCCTATTTAAAGCTTATATATATATATATATATATATATATACTGTATATATATCATTATTGTGATGGGGGGCCCTGCAGTAAGTCATAGCTCTGGGGCCCAGTGCGGTCTTAATGCGGCCCTGCTCATGAAGACACTTTATTGGTGTAACCCACAGAAAGTCAATGAATTAATGCACAAACTGGAACTAACTGTTGTTTAAATGGCAATATACTGTAATTACCTATAAAGCTGTGTGGAGAAAAACATAATAATAATAAATTCAGGTGGTTCCTCTAACTTCAACTGTAGTGAAGCTGAAGCCTCCAAAGCCTCCCGTTTTTGAAGAACCACTTGACGCTGGAAACTTTACCAGAACAGACACCGGAGAGAGTTTTGAGGTGACTCTTTCAGGCACAGCTCCACCAAATTTCCCTCCTAACAGAATCACAGATCTGAGTGCTGAGATCCAGGAGGACACGGTGCTTCTCAACTGGACAGCTCCTGGTGAGGACCTTGACCAAGGGACAGGTAACGCATACAATTACTATACCAGTCTTTAAAAGGTTTTTCATTTGTTTAACATCTTTGCTGACAAAATAAAAGTTGTTTTAAAGTTACATCATGAAATAATGTATCTTTAATTGTCTTGCACTGCATATTTTTTTGTTGGTTTCCTTTAAGCTAAATCCTATAAGATCAGGTGGAGCTTTGACCTTAAAATGCTTCGATTCAACTTCAGCAATGGTCATTCAGTCAACACAACTGCGGTCTCACCTCAGAAGGCTGGATCAGTTGAACAGCATTCATTCAATCTCAATATCACAATCCAAAATGGCACCACACTCTTCTTTGCAGTTCAGTCGGAGGACAAACAAAAAGCAAAATCTGAAACCTCCAACATTGCTCAAGCTTCAAAGATCCTCCCTGCTCCAAAACCTCCAGGAATATCAAACCCAGACATTAACTTAGTTCTTGTCATTTCTCTGTGTGTGGTAACTATGGTCATATGTTTTATTGTTGCTGTAGTCATATGTGCAGTGAAACGCAGAAAACGCTCTGCTCAAAGTGATATTGCATTAATAATCGCAAACGAATGTCAAAACAATCTGTATGCCTAATTTGACATAAGGTGTATACATAAGTATGTACATCCAGCAGCGTTAAAACATAATCAATTCCATCAAACAGAATTTCTTATTTTTTTATATTTTTGCAGCATGTGTAATCTTGCACAGATTATTAAGAAGGATTTCTGTTTTTGTCTATCACGTACGATTCTGTGGACTGAATATAGTTTCATAATTATTCAGTTTGGTGTACAATTGTCCACTGTAATACAAAACAAATCATGAACTGTCTGTTCCTCAATGATTGATTCTGCTTTCAAGCACCCCTGGTGGAATACGACCAGTTTCCATTTAGAAAACAGTAACCTTTGCTGCCTCATGCATTATGTCGTTGAATAACATTACATTGTGACCATGTTACCTAGTGTAATATCTTCTCATAGTTACATTTTCTTTCTTTTCTTTTTCCAAATAAGTAAATGACCATTTTATTATGAAATATCTCCTTTTTACAGCACTTTCAAAACACTCCTAATACACTGTAGTAAGAAATTGCGGTCAAGCCAGCAACAGTTTGAAAATCAAGCCAGCCGTGATATATATATATATATATATATATATATATATATAAAGAAAATGCGTGTTCAGAGTGATTTTCATTGATTTGCCCTGACTTTTGAGATACTATTACAAGATTTCATGTTTTGAGATTTTTGTTGTACTTCTACTTTGTTATCCTTTTTAAGTATTGGTGTTTTGGCAGTTGTGTGTTTCTTTGAACAATGGTTTTCTTCTTTAACGGTCACCTTTCAAATTGTTTTATGTAGATGTGTTTACAGCAAGATTATATAAAAAAAAAACAGACAAAATAAAGTGCATACTTTCTCAAAATGCCTTACTTGCTTTTTGTTTTACTGTACTGGAATGAAAGTTAGTCGTAGAAGCATTGTTATATAATGAGATTTAAAGGGGTCATATGATGCGATTTCAAGTTTTCCTTTCTCTTTGGAGTGTTACAAGCTGATTGTGCATAGATAAGATCCCTGCCCCCCTAAAACGGCTCGTTCTAACACGCCCCCACATATCTACCTCACTATGTGGAAATATTAGCATAATGCGGCCCAAATGTGCAGGCAAAGAAAGAAGGCGTGGTTTCAGGAACAGCAGTTAGTGTTGAAGCAGCCATGTCAGGAGAGTTGTTACCATTCAAATGAAATCAGTATCAACAAACTCCTTTTTTCCACTGCAGAAAACACAGAAGCTGCATCTGAAGTTGCATTCGATGTTTTTACACAGACTGTTTGATGAAGCTGAGGTGCCATAAATGCATTTTCAAATAGACAAATAATTAAAAAAGTTTAATGGTTTAAATATTTTTTTAACATACAAATAAGAAATGTTGGCGAAAATGCGACAATACTTTTAAATATGAAACCAAACCACCAGTAGGTGGCAGCAAATGACTATTTTAATGAGTCATTTAGTCATTCATTCAACCGAAACTATGATTCATTCAGTAATGAAACAACGCTGGGAGACACAATTTTGCTGTGACTTTAATTTGAACAATTTTTGTCAGCGAAACTGAGCAAAAAACAGTCAATGTTGTGCCTAAAATGTATGTCACTTACTTTTAACTTCTTGTTTATTGAACTACTATTGTATAAAATCAGTGTCACATTGCAATTGTGTTAATATTTGGGGAAACACCTTGGTCGTGTAATGTTGCACTTATATAATTTATTATAAACATATTTTGTATTTCTTTAACTTTCTGTGAGTTACTTTGTGTGTGCTGTTGCGCTCATTTGTTTTGATTTCTCCACGGGTCTCTTTCTCTCTCACTCAGACAGGCTGCACAAGCCTCATCTGGCACGAGATCAATACATTATCAGTTGCCGTTTACACTGAATGCAATAAAATCTGAATCAAAAGAGTTGCTAAAACTCAGCAGAGAAAATGCTAACTTCAGCCTGATAGCACTGAAAGCGAACGTCCCACCCTCCCTGCAATCGCCGTCCAAAGCCACGCCCCCGAACGCATTTACGCTCACAGACCAGAATACCAGAGACAACATTACTACAATAGGCTACATCAGCGGTACCCAATTTCAGCCCATGTTCCAAAGTGTAGTAAACTTCAATGGATTTCCCCGGCTCAGGGAGGAGAGAGCAATGAACACTGTGTAGGGATCATATGGATCGGCACACAGTTCATGCACGTAGCTCACTTCTATCGAGCTGGTTATCTGAATCGCTGAAATTGGGAACCGCTGGGCTACATGTGTCATTCACCGGTGAGAAAACTTTAAATGTACTACAATACCAGGAAGGAAGATCGGGTTGTTGATGTTTCTCTGACATTCTCGCTCTGTCTGCACAGCGTGCGTGAATGCGCTGATGACGTATCCTGTCTGCGCGAACCGGGTGCGTAGAGGTATGCAGATACATACGTTGACAGGCAGGTAGTAAAGCCAATTAAAACACTCGGACTGAGTGTTTTGATTGGACGAACATTTCTTGGTCCTACGCCTTCCACAGAATATATGAATACAGATAAATACATTTAGACCACTTAACTTAATGATTGCTATCGGGATGTGAAGAGACTTTCAACCAACATAACAAAAAATGTTTCTGAAGACAATCACCTACTGCACCTTTAAGACAAGTGTCGAGGCCTGGTTTCCACACGGTTCACTTTGGCCTTACACGTATTACAAATTGCGAACATTACGTGTCTTCTTCACTCACAGTGAAGAACTGTGCAGACTCGGCAGATTGGTCTCCGGTTCGGAGCGATTAAGCTGAAAATCGGCTAATTCTGGTCCCTGGCCGGTCGATCGGTGCATCTCTACATTTCAGAGGTGCCCAAAATTAAGAAAAGAAACGTTTATGGGTTGAATTTTAAACGACTAAATCAGCAAGTGACAGGACAGGGGCACTTTAGGGGCCAATAAGATTTAAACTGGGACCAGTGCCCCGCCAGTGCTCTAGTTCAGCACGTTTGCATGCACACCAGCAAGCTGATAACTCACAAATGTCAGCTTATTAAAATAACCAGTTTTCCCCATTTACATCCACATCAGTAACCTGACAACGCAAGTAAACTGCGCTTACATGACTTTATTAATAAATCAGGTTATTTCCCTGTAGTGACGTCAAAGCATAATAATTTGCTTATCTGACTGCGAGTATTCCAGATTTAAGCAATAATACCATTCCTATTTTCCGTCCCTGGATTTGAAGTGTCATGAAACCCTAAAACACATTTCTTTTGAGATGCTAACATATATGAACAGGTTGCACATCTGTGAAAACAACAATAGCACTCATTATGTCTATTATTAAGGGGAAAGTGGTTATTTTTTCATTTTTTGGAGCAATTTCGTTCTTCTGGTTCAGAAAGCTAAATTGAACCTACGTCACGAAAAATGAGGTATATGCGTTAATTTGTAGTGGTTATTGGCTGCCGTGGGTGGAGAGTACGCATCTACGTCATCAGTTTTCTGAGTATTTCTCAGTATTACTCATTATAATGAACTCTTATGATCCAATGTGTTATGCATGAGGT
This sequence comes from Sinocyclocheilus anshuiensis, assembly GCF_001515605.1. Taxonomy (NCBI): domain Eukaryota; kingdom Metazoa; phylum Chordata; class Actinopteri; order Cypriniformes; family Cyprinidae; genus Sinocyclocheilus; species Sinocyclocheilus anshuiensis. Next base: position 19,961 of record NW_015555720.1, read on the forward strand.
CGTATTACAGCGGAGAATTCCAATCTCATGAAAGAGCTTCCGCACTGTCAGTTCATCTCTGTAAACATGACTGTAAAACAAAAAGTAACTATGCCTTTATTCTTTCTGTTTTAAAAATATTTTAATATTTATTTGTCTGTATAATGAGTGTGTTGTAGGTCTGTCTGTGTTGGTTGTTTTCTCCTCTCTTCCCACCCTCTACACTCCCACTTTTCTGCCCATTTCTGGAGTCTTTTTCAGATCTAAAGCCCGAGACACACTGCACAATTTTCGGCTGTCCCAGATGAAAGATTGGCATCGTGAAACAATCACGGTGATTTCTGTGATCATGGCTCCTAATCGGTGGTTCTGTGTTGTACAGTGAGAGAGGTTCAAAGACGGCCATTGCCACGGTCTTGCGACCAAAGATAGCCTACGATGAGCATCACACAGTGTGTTTGCTGTTACGATCCACGTTTACTGACCAACCAATAAAACTGCATCATGAAATCAACGTGACATGGTGCTAAAACATAAAACTGCTTACCTCAAGCTCTTATCCCTTCCTCTTTCGCCGCTTCCACTTTTTTCAGCACACATAAAAACTACAACTGTTAAAGTAGGATTTATCATGCTCCTTTTGTTTACCACTAGCGCATGCTGATGACGTTTTATTCTTCTATAGAAATGTGCGTTGTAGCCTACGAGTCAATAGGTGTCATCATCGTACAGTCTACACACGTCGTAGCCAAGTTTATTAGATCCATGTCGCACAGTGTGACATGCATTGATCTTATAGGATTGCTAAAATCGTAGTGTGTCTTGGGTTTAAGGTGTGAAAGACCAGTGCTGAAACAGGGGGTTTCATGATACTTTAAAACCTCCTGAAATTAAAACTGAGATGTTGAAGCAGCACCTCTGATGGATCACAGTGACTGAATCTAAAACCTTCAGCTGATACACAGATTATTAGCCCATATCCACGCATTTGTAAGTTACTGAACTCGCTATGACAGAAAACAACATGATTTGAATTCTCGATGCAGCATTGAAGGCTGTACATTTGTGTCGACTAAATTCGCCAGCCTTTGTGAACAACTAAAGTGGCACATTCGAGATGGTAAAAAATGGAATGTCCGATGACTGGCTGTAAAAAAGTATTTTAAAGTGAAGTCATCATTTTCAGCACACCTCAGTAGAAAGCATAAATGTGATTTTCAAAAATCTGTCTGTGCAGATATTACTGAGATTTCTGTTGCTGTGCCAAATGTGAATAACGTTACTGAAGGCTTTGATGATGTGGAATTTCAAGATGGTCCAGCCATTCAGCTTGACAAAGACACATTTCTGACAAATTTGGCATTATTTTATTTGAGGATGCAATAAAAAATTATTCTGCCAGCTACAACAATTCAGAATTTAATTGATGAGTTCATGGAGGTGTATACATACAGCATGACACACATCTTGTCCAAAGTTCATGAAGAATTGACAAAGCTAACAATTCCAGACTCTCAAATAAATGAAATAATGAGTGGGTTATCTAAAGAAAATTTACTTAAGATGTATAATGAGGGATATTTTAAGTCAGATCAGACTCGGAAGTCCTTTTTCAAAAAAACATTTCAATTATGTGGAGCCCATGCAAGTGTACCTAGGCTGTGATGCATCTGGGAAAGAGCGCTATTTTCAGTACATACCAGTAAATGAAACTCTGAAGGCATTTCTGAACAATGGATCTGTTAAAGAACAGTATGATAAGGCCAAGGGGCAGACACCACAAAATCCTCATGTACTTCAGGATATAAGGAATGGGAGAAAATTTTAAGAAAATACTCTTTTTAACGAGTATTCATCTGTTGTCTCTTTGATTTTATACCAAGATGCATTCGAGGTGAGTTTCAGATGAGTTTCACATTGCATTCAAGCAGCTGTAAGGATGTAAGGCATTCTTGACTCCACACTTGTAACATAAACTGCTACATACAAAGGAACCACGTACAAAACGTCAGTGGTTGTTGTGGTAGATCACACTGATTGGGCCTCATTCATGAAACACGAGCAGAACGAATTTTTGTGTAAATTGTTCGTAAAGGTTCTGACGTACACTTTCGAATTCATGAAAATGTTCGTATTTTCAACATGTTAGTTGGTAGGAAAGAAATTTACACCTGCTTCCTATCACGTGTAAATGGTGCGTAAAACGTTCTTCTGTGTTTATTTTGGCAAACTGATGACACTGAATTTGATGCACTGCCATTATAATATTTTACAAGTTTGCTTGCTCCATTTTTTTTTTCTTTCTTGTAGCTGAGAGTTGATAAACTGTTTAGCTTTGGGTAAAACACAGCACTTGTCACTGTCACTTTTTACCCAGCCGTCCAATCAATGAAGGAGGGGCGGAACAAATACTACACCGACCAATCATCCTACTTGTACAACAACTGAACAACAATAGAGAAGTTAATATTGCTGGTTACTGCATTTTTATATTCAGTAATATTCTTCAAAATGAGATACTAGTAATACGTTACTGCCGTGGATATTCCACCTCATAGCAACCAAAGCGTCTCTCAGCTAAAAAAACGCTGTGCCACCAAAGCGTTCTCCAGCACCACCAGCTGGCCATTTTAAGAAGAGCGCCTGACAGTTTTTCAGCTGGCTAAAAACGCTTTGGTGGACACACGTTATTAAATATTTATTGTTAGGCATATGGCCTATTAGTCTTTTTTGCAATATACTGGAGCCAAACCTGAGAAAGTAGACCAGAATATTCCACTTCTTTCCTGGACACGCAATTTATGTAGCTGTAATTCATAGCGGGGGTTATGCTAATTGTGAATGAGCGTGCACGAGCGCCCTATTTAAGAATGATTGGAACTCATTAACATACACATGTTTAACTATCAAAGCTGATGTGTACGAAGTGTTTGTGAATTTGGAGGAGAGTTTTTGGGAAGGTCCGTTTTAGGCGCAAATTAGGCCTACTCAGAATTTACTCCTATATTTACGAATGTTTCATGAATGAGGCCCATTATGTGTACACATTTTGGAAAATTGAAATGATTCTGATACACTTATCAAACTCACTCTATTCCCTATTCACAAACTCACTGTCTGCCCTGTCATGGCCATGGAGGCCGTTCACGAACTCACTGTCTGTGCTGTCACGGCCATGGAGGCCGTTCATGAACTCACTGTCTGCCCTTTCACGGCCAAGGAGGCCATTCAAGAACTCTCTGCTTGTTCTGTCACAGTCAAGTGGTCTGTCCATGTCTCTGCTCCGCCATGGCTCCCTGATCTGCCTGCACCGCCATGGCTCTCTGATCTGCCTGCATCGCCATGGCTCTCTGATCTGCCTGCACCGCCATGGCTCCCTGCTCCGCCATGGCTGCCCGATCTGCCTGCTCCGCCATGGCTCCCCGC
>NW_015555720.1:23449-25491 GCF_001515605.1 Sinocyclocheilus anshuiensis
TACATCTTGGATGCCCTGGGGGTAAGCAGATAAACATCAAATTTTCATTTTTGGGTGAACTATCCCTTTAATGTCAGCCCTCCACCCAGTATCTCAGATCTTCAGGAAAGGTGGCCTTTTCTCTTCATGAAGAGATTCTTATGCGCTCATTTCAAGGAACTGACTGGGATTGATCTTGACCTCAGATTAAAGGAATCCCTTTGTACCAAAGGGGAAAGGATTCTCTGTGTCCTCAAAAATCTAAATTCCAGGTGGGGAAAAGAAGTTTGAACAATCCTCAAAGACATTAACAGAGAGGGCAGAGATGTTGACCCAGGCCTTGCAGCTGTTCTGTTGATGATGGCCCACTTCAAAGAAAAGGAGGAATCGCTGTTCCTTTCAGCGGATGTATTTTTTTTTCCATTTATATAATTGATCATTGACAAGCTTATAAATCACACAGAATAGAGTGTATTGAAAATCTGAAATAGCACAAAGTTTCCTGTAAGGGGTAGGTTTAGGGGTAGGGTTGGTGTAGGGCAACAGAAAATACAGTTTGTACAGTATAAAAACCATTACGCCTATGGAGAGTCCCCACAAAAAAATGGAAACCAGTGTGTGTGTGTGTGTGTGTGTGTGTGTGTGTGTGTGTGAAATTTGTTATTTTTTCTTTGTGTATTCATTAATTTTCTATTTTATTTGATACATTGGCTGAAGACATCAATATAACAAGGGCATGTCAACCCGGTGAACAAACGCACAGCTCCTCATCTCATTATAAGGGGATGAAAAGTAAAGTAATCCATGTCAAGTCAAGAACACCACAGCTGATGTGAATAGAGCTACTGTGTGTCTGCTCATCCAAAGAAGAAAAAGATAGACTTCTGTCACATGTAGAGTTCAGATTGGCAACCTGTCACTGATCGCTCGATTTTGTATTATTTATGAGGCTTTGTGCTTTCTAAAATGACAATATCATAATTAATAAAAATCAATCCAAAAAATGGCCTCATGCACGAGGGGATTTAAAACAAGCCAGGACAAACATTGATTTGTTTACAGGCTAAAATGAAAACATCTACTAATTATAGAAGAATGTTTCCTGTGAGGGGTAGATTTAGGTGTAGGGCGATAGAAAATACCGTTTATACAGTATAAAAACCATTACGCCTATGGAGAGTCCCCACAAAAAAATGGAAACCAGTGTGTGTGTGTGTGTGTGTGTGTGTGTTATAATAAAATTGATCCTGGCTCTTACAAGCTTTATAATGGGAGTGAATGGAAGATGAGATTTTGAAGCTAAAAAAAACTCCACAAGGCTCCAGGGCGTTACTAAAGGTCTTCTGAAATGAACTGATGGGTTTGTGTAAGAAAAATATCCATATTTCAAATTTTATAAAGCAAAACATCCAGCTTCAGGTGGACCGTGACTTAGGAAGAATGCGTAATGTCTCTCGCAGTTCAAAATGCTTACACAATGTCCTACATCATATATCACAAAACTGTGAACTGCGAGAGGCGTTATGCATTCTTCGTATGTCGCGGTCCGCCAAAAGCTGGATGTTTTGCTTTATAAAGTTTTAAATGGATGGATGCACTTTTTTGAACTTCAAAATCTCATCTACCACTCACACCCATTATAATGCTTGGAAGAGCCACGTTAAATTTTATTATAACTCCGACTGTGTTCATCTGAATGAAGAAAGTCATATACACCTAGGATGGCTTGAGGGTAAGTAAATCATGGGGTAATTTTCATTTTTGGGTGAACTATCCCTTCAACACTAGAACTACCAAGGCAGTCATTTTGACCGTTTTTAAATTCCGCAATGTAATAACTTTATTGAAATAAAACCAATATAACTATAATACCCTGACTTTTCATATATATATATATATATATATATACTGAACAAAATTATAAACGCAACACTTTTGTTTTTGCCCCCATTTTTCATGAGCTGAACTCAAAGATCTAAGACTTTTTCTATGTACACAAAAGGCCTATTTCTCTCAAATATTGTTCACAAATCTGTCTAAATCTGTGTTAGTGAGCACTTCTC
>NW_015555720.1:27218-41179 GCF_001515605.1 Sinocyclocheilus anshuiensis
ATATATATATATATATATATTTAAACTTTGTGTAAGTTATTTATTTTATATTAGGCCTATAGCATGGTGGATTTCTATTCGGTTTGATGATAAAAGTTCTATGTTTAGGCTAATATAAATGAGTTAGTACCGTTTTGCTGTTGTCCATTCAAGCAATTGACGCCGAATTGCCGCTAATTTGAAAGTGAAAGTAAAATGCGCACGGGCATTTATAAGCTATTTAAAAGTGAAGAAACGAGAGGAAGAGAGGGAAAACTCCAACAGTTTTTAAAACTAAACTGTATTATGCCGCTGCTCGTCGACATTGTGTCTGTGGCCAAAATGAAACTGATGATGCCTCTGCGCAGCATGCACATACGGAGCCAGGCATATGACGCAGCCATGCATATCAGGCGACCAATGTCAATGCCCGTTCAAGATGGATTGTGAATTAAATCAATATTGTTACCCACTTTCTGAACAAGCGCGCACCATCAATGGTTTTGTTTTAAAAGAGGGAGAGAGAGAGAGAGAGAGAGAGAGAGAGAAAAGCATATAGGCTATAGCTGGACTCCGTCGAGACCAATCAGAACATTTGGCAAGTCCAATGACCAAGACCGAGAGCGAATACCAAAGAGTCAAAAACCGGGTTTCTCAGCAGCGGAAGTTGTCTTGAAGAGCAGTGAATGGGAGAGTACCAGAAATATATTTTTTGCATTCCCATTTGCTAAAATAGCAAAAGAAAAACTCCACGATAGTGTCTTCATGACTTTCGATAAAAGGAAAAAATTGAGAAAGACTGAAAACGGCAGTCAAAAGAGAGAATGATGTAAAATTTACCGTCCCTCCCATTGACGCTTAGCGTAAACTCTTAACGAGAGGAGTTTGTTCTGTGCCCAAATTAACACACCTGGTTGAAACAGGTGAGGAGTTGTCCAGGGGGTCACAGCTCTGATGGTTTACCCTGATGTAAAACCGGCCCAGGCTCCAAGCATGTGATGGGACACGGGTTTTGAGTCAATGACCATGTTCACACAGCAACAGAATACGGTTGTCAGTCCTGTATTTGAGTCCTTAATACGGTTACGTTCACATGCAGATCGGTTATTTACGGGTGTGACAACCGCATTCTTTAACTGAACTCACACCTGTACATTTTCAGGACTCACAACCGCATTCTCGGAAAACCCGCGCTGTGTGAACGAAACCGGACTGGACAACTAGTTGTCTGTCACATCATACAGCGCGAGAGAGAGCCGCTCTGCCACACAAATGTGCGTCTACCGTGTGTTACATATTTTCACGTCTGTTTTCGGTAACGTACAGTGACGGAGAAATGAGCTGCGTGTCATCTGAACATTTTAGATCCAGTCAGTTTTCCACCAGAACCGCTCCCATCAGTTTTGTGTTCTGCGCGCGATTCAAATGCTCCACTCTCCACCCAAATTTAAAAACTTGCTGTCGGTTAATGAAGATTTGACGAAAGAACTCGCGGCTCGATTGGACTCTTGTCGTGTCAGAAAGTGATAAGACTTTCAGTTTTATGCACGTCGCCATCTTTGATTTTACTTTGGTCACTGTCGCTATGGTTACTAGTAGGGAATACGGGCTTGACTCCTGTTGCACGTTCATACAGACATTATTCTAAACACAACTGTAAGTTGCTGTGTGAACGGGACATTTCGAGACTCACACCTGTAAAGAATATGCGGTTGTCAATCCCAAAAACTGACAGTGTGAACGTAGCCAATATTGAAGAGGCCGCATGTGCAGCAGGCCTTGTGGAATCACAGAGGAGGTGGCCGAGCAACCTCTGAAAAACCTTGAGGGGACATGAAGTCCCTGGTTTCAGAGATGCTGCCAGTCACTGAATAGTCAGGGACCGTTCCGGCATAAACCATGCCCGCATGTGGGCAGAGTCTATAATCATCTTCAGAAAGACAGCTCGCTGTTCAAACGTGAACAAATCAGGCTTCAGTATCAGAGTAAACAGGAGTTCCCCATATTGTGTTAAACACAACGGGAGAGACCGTTCGATAGGGGACATATCTAAGTGCCATAAATATTCTTTTTCCAAAGTTTGAGTGCCTGAAACTTAAGAAGTATTAAAGATACATCAATATGATTTTATATTCTAGTTCTTAATTAACTTTTCTTTTGGAATGTCCATTTTCAAGTCCATGTATCATTTAGTTTTAGAGATATGGGGACCTCAATGAGGCTTCATATATAGATTGTTGAATATTACCTATTTTCAGTGGTCAAAAACCAAATGTTGGTCAGTTTTTATACTGCTGAAACTTGTTGTGTTTAAAGGGTAATGAATAAATAATGTTTAAACTAGAAATATTGTTTCCCTCTATCAATACAGTTGCATAGGAAATACCTGTTAGAGTGGCATAAATAGATTCTAAATAGATAATTTTATTTTATTTTTTCAAAGTTTGCATGTCTGTAACTCAAGAAGTATTAAAGATATCTTATTATAATTTTAGATTCTGGTTCAAAAGAAATGTTTTTTGTATCTTCATTTGTATGGCACTGTATGGTTTAATCCCAGAGATATTGAGATATCAGTGCAGCTCTATATACAAATTGTGGTATCCTACGCATTTTCAATGGTCAAAAACCAAATGTGGTTTTGTGTTTATCTAGTTATCACTGTTGACACTGCAAATATGCAAATAATAACAGTAACCCAGTGTTTAGGACTGTACAATGTGACACGTCAGATACTGAATGACCAGGATTAATTGTTAATTCTAGGAAAAAAAAGAACAGTGTGAAATGTAAAATAAAATTACCTACTATCCCATTTACCTGGGGTTTAGACCCAGTGTTAATTATTTCAAGTGTGAGAGACCTTACATTTGAGGTACGTTCAGTGATTCTGCCAAATATGCCCTTCAGCAGTAGATACAACTTGATCTATGACTATGCTGCTCATGTTCTAACAATAAAAAAGAAAAATACATTTTAATAATTAATCCAGGTGAGGCAAGTCTTGGTTTATTGATGTCAATACAGTATGTGGGGAAACCACACTTCCCTATGAGGAGTGGGACTTGTTTCAAACATGCTACGATGCTGCATATCTTGAACTCTTGGTAGCTTCAGAAGCTGTAAAAATTAACTAAATGATTCAACTGATTCAAATATAGAATCTTATGAATAGACTACTGAGAACAAGTTAATATGACTCAACTTGACCATTTCAGTGCATTTTTTGCACAAATGTTTTGATCAAAAGTAAACATGATATATTTTTCTAGTTACAACATTACTTATTCTTCATACATTACCAGTTAAATACAATAAGTATAATCTGTATACAGAGTGACCAGCATACCCCGAAAATGGGTAATATTCAACAATCTGAATATGAAGCCTCACTGAGGTCCCCATATCTCTGGGACTGAATGATATAGGGCCTTGAAAATTAAGATTCCGAAAGAAAAGTTTATTAAGAAGTGAGAGCTTCAGCGTAAATTCTGTCAGGAAGACTCCAATGCCAAGTCATTCATTCATACTAACAGGTCTGGCCAATCACTGCTTGACAACTGGAGTATATAATCACTGAACTAATTTTTCATGTTTAATTTTTCGCAGTTGATGAATTACTGTAACTGTACAAAAGGCCCGGATATTCTTGAATGTCCCAGATAATCCCAACCAATCAGAGTGCTCGATGAGATTAAACATGTGATAAAACATGGACTAAATGTTCACCAGTGTCTTTTCACATCTGTTCCCCACAACTCTGACCTGTTCGCTCATGTTGAGAGACTGTGGCAGATGGATGTGGCTCCCTACCACAGTGAAAAGGTTGTAACACAATCCAAGCTGGATCAGGAAGCATTCCAACTGCTACAGGAGAAAACAACAAGAGTAAAAGTTGACGGTATTATGCGTTATGCCACGCCACTCCTTCAGGCAAAGAACATGTCACACTTAACCATGCCCAAAGAAGCCGTTCTCCTCAACTTAGGAGTGTGGAAAGGAAGCTGCTAAAGAACTCGAATCAGGCTTCAACCTACCAGGCTGAGATCGCTAAACTGAAGGAGGCTGGCTATGCAGTAAAGCTGGAGCCAAGTGAGGTTGAGAACTCCAAAAAGTCGTGGTACATTACCCACCACATGGTGCAGCATAATAGCAAAAACAGAGTTGTCTATAACTGTTCCTTCGAGTACGAGGGTCACAACCTAAACCAGTTCCTTCTTCCAGGACCCACGTTAAGCCCATCACTGCTGGCCGTGTTACTCCGCTTCCGTGAGCACTCCATAGCCGTAAGCAGTGACATCAAAGGTACTGTATGTTTCACCAGGTGAGGCTGCTCCCTGATGACATGCCCTTACTTCGATTCCTGTGGAGGGATTTGAAGCCAGAGCAACTTCCAGACATGTATCAATGGCAGGTGCTTCCCTTTGGTGGATCAAGTCAATGAGAAGTCATTGAAAGGTCGTTTTATGTTGACAATTGTCTGCATAGCGTTACCTCCAAAGAAGAAGCCAAAGACTTGGTTTATCAGCTCTGTTCACTTTTAGCTTCTGGTGGCTTTGAACTGCGGCAGTGGGCCAGTAATTGCCCATCCGCAATTAATCACCTCCCCCCTGAATCTAGGTCAGATGCCTGTGATCTATGGCTCTTTCAAAGTCAGCAAGATGTCTGTGAGTCTATACTTGGACTCCACTGGCACTGCCAGTCTGACACTCTCCGCTACAAACATAGAGGTAAACGCTGCTCCACCGTGACTGCGCGCGCAACACAGGGGCGCTGGAAGATGTTTTCGGTTAGGGGTGCTGTGTGTGTCCGTGTTGGGTGAAAGGGGGGGGTCACCTCATTTGACAACTCCACAAAGCACTACAAGTGCGTCGATATGAACACTCGTTTAAGTGGCATTGGAAATTTGACTGCATATCACATTTTTGAAATTATCGATAGTAGCTGATCAATCTCGGGGGTTGGGCTGGGTCTGCTAGGCTTACTTGTCGCCGTGCTCGTGCTGGAGCTGGTTCACTTACGTCGGTGCTCATGCTGAGGCTGGTGTTGGATGCCTATTTTGGCAAGTTTTTGCTGGGATGGACGTTTAAAAAAATCTGAAATTCGCTTTTGTGCCATTATCTCCTTGTATTAAAGTTAATCTTGTTTGCATTCTGTATAGTTCATGTCTGATACCATGCGCCAGCATCATGTGTTCATGAGGATTAGGCTAATCATCCCATATAGAAAACATCACAAGTAAAATTAATCATGTTTATAAAGATAAACATGGGTTTATTATAGCCCACTTACAATTTACATTTCAGAGATCATTACAAATAAATTATTAAATGCTAAAACTGAATAAATTTAAATGAATAAACTTGCTGTTGCATTTGCAACCATGTGAAAACTACTACTATTGTGTACTGGCAAGCCAATATGACCCCCTCGGTTATATCATCCCTTATACTACCAGAGCCAAGATATTGGTGCAGCGTCTATGGGACAAGAGACGTGACTGGGATGACCCACAGTTACCTGAGGACCTCCTTACCTTGTGGTGAGAATGGGAGAAAGAGTTGAGCAGACTAGATGAGATATCTCTGCCCAGATGTTACTTCAGCTCGAAGATGGATCACCCATCCTGTAGACATGAGATTCACGTCTTCTGTGATGCATCAGAACAGGCATACAGCTCAGTGGCTTACCTGCGGACAGAGAGTAAAGAGGGACAAGTTGAAGTTGCCTTTATGGCTGCCAGGTCTAGAGTTGCCCCCCGTAAGCAGCAGTCCAAACCACGTCTGGAGCTATGTGCAGCTCTCAGTGGTTCTCAACTTTCCAAACTCCTAGTTACAGAACTTACAATCCCCATAAACTCTGTTGCACTCTGGTCAGACTCCACCGCAGTGCTTACATGGTTGAAATCCAGCTCATGCCACTACAAAGTGTTTGTAGGGACACGTGTAGCAGAGATTCAAGAGCTGACAGCATCTGCTTCCTGGCACTACGTCAAATCTGGAGACAACCCAGCGGACGATATAACTCGAGGCAAGTTTCTCTGAGACCTCTCGAGAGGGAGCTGGTGGAGTCAGGGTCCACCATTCCTCAAGCTGCCACCAGATAGCTGGCCTGAACAACCTCCCTTATCTCTTGAAGAGCAAAGCCGTGAGATAAGACGGTCTGCGTTCTGTAGGCCAGTGACTGTTACCACACCCTTGCCAAAGCCAGAGCAATATGACACTCTGTCAGCCTACAGCCTACTGCCTGTGGTCAGGAGCTTCATGGGGCGGCCTACACATCATGCGCTGACACCCAGAGAGAAGTTCAATGTAAGATCCTCTATCAAGCCCAAGCTGAGTCCTTACCTGCTGAGTTGAGTCTCCTAGGTCAGGAAAACCAGTGTTAGGCAGAAGCAGATTGGCTTCACTCTCCCCCGAACTTGACTCTGCTACGGGACTGATTAGAGTAGGAGGTCGTTACAGCGTCACTGTGAGGTGCTGGAAGCGGATGCTTTACATCCAATTGTCCTTGACCCTCGGAATCCGGTAACCAGGCTAATCATCAGGGATTATGATGAGAGATTGCACCACCCTAGCTCGGAACATTTGTTTGCCGAAATAAGAAGGAAATACTGGATATTAAGAGGCCGTGAAGCCATCTGCCAATACCAGCGGCAGTGTGTGGAGTGCAGAAAATGGAGAGGTCATCCAGAAGTTCCCCTCATGGCCGACCTGCCTCTCACCAGACAGAGGTACTTCAAACCAGCCTTCTATTCAACAGACATGGACTGTTTTGGCCCCTTTGTTATCAAGATTGGCCACCGCAACGAGAAAAGATGGGGTGTAGTGTTCAAGTGCATGACCATCAGGGCAGTCCATCTTAACATTCTTCATAGTATTGACTCAGACTCGTTCTTAATGTCCCTGAGATGATTCATTGCACGCCGAGGGAAACCATACGAGTTGCTCTGTGACCAGGGCACTAACTTTAAAGGGGGAGAACGTGAACTGAGTGAGTCCTTTGCTACCATGCAGAATGAACAACAAAGTCACCTCGCCGGCCAGCAAATAAAATTTGTCTACAACCCACCAGGTGCACCTCACTTCGGCGGTTGCTGGGAGAGGGAAATCCGCTCGATCAAAGCAGCCCTCAAAGGGACCATCAGGGCCCAGACAGTCACCGAGGAAGTACTGAGAACAGTCTTGGTTGAAGTTGAAGGGGTTCTCAACTCAAAGCCACTTGGGTATACTTCCTCGGATGTAGCCGACCTTGACCCAATCACCCCGTTCTGCTTCCTGATTGGACGTCGAGATGCATCCTTACCTCAGGTAGTCTACCAAGATTCCGAGATCCTGAGTCGCAGACAAATTCGATAACTGCTTGCAGATCATTTCTAGAGGCACTTCCTGAAGTATTACCTACCCAGCCTACAAGCCCGCCAGAAATGGAAAACCGACAAGAGGACACTAGAGATTGGTGATGTGGTCATGATCGTCGATCCCCAACTTCCCCGTGCCCTCTGGCCAGTGGGGAAGATCTCCCAGGTTTTCCCAGGTGCAGATGGAAGAGTACGGGCAGCCAATGTCGAGGTTAAAGGTAGGACCTACACACGAGTTGTGGCTCGACTCATTCTGCTCCCAGCCCTACCTGAGGATGATTGATGTTAGGATGCCGACCTTTTGCTAGATGAGCAAATTCAGTCCCTGAATTCGGGGGCGGCTGTCCAAAAGGCCCGAATATTCTTGAATGTCCCTGATAATCCCTACCAATCAGAGTGCTCCATGCTACCACATCATCCCGGTGCTTATGAAGAAGAAGTGAAAAGAAGCTGCGTCACTCGTGCGAGAGTGGAAAGTCCGCCAGCTTCGGTCTAATACTTATCCATCCACGCTGGATTGCCATTAAGTCCTAGATTATATCCAGTTACTGTATGCGTACATGTGAAAGAAGTGAGTATTGACTATATATTTTCTGTTGTAATTGAGAAAGCCTGCGAGCTCGTACGACAGCAAAAATTGCACCGTGTACGCCCGCCTTTAGAAAACAAAAACACGGGAGAAGGGGCGCCGCTTACTTTTCTGTTTTCGGTCTGGTATTCTGTCACGTTTGCTACTGTGCTGGAGCACGGAGTGAGGAACGAGGAGATGTGGAGAACATTAACAAGGAGATTTTAATAATATATTCCAACACAAGGGAACCAGGCGAAGACACGTAGCTGATGAGGTTGACATAAACAGACATTCACAATACCAGACGAAGAACTAAGAACCGGGAACACTTTAAATACACAGGAGCAAATGAAGATAATTAATAACACAGCTGGAACTAATGGAACTAATCAGGGAACATAATGGGAACAGGAAAGAGGAAGACCAAATAAGGACATAAGGAAACACTTGGGGAGCAAAACACACAAAACACAGAATAGGGTCTGACACAGTTGAACCCCTGATGTCACATGGACTATTTTACTGATGTCCTTGCTACGTTTCTGTGCGTTGATCGCAGAGGTGGACAGTAAATTTAAAAAGTATCTGTACTTTATCAGTGTTTTTCTTTGGAAAACTTTTACTTCACTACATTTCAAAGCATAATATCTTACTTTTTAATGCACTACATTTCATAAATAAAAGTTGTTGTTTTTTTACCTTTAATACTTGAGTACAAGAAAGTACTACGTTTTAAATGTTCTTAAGTAAAACTTTGAATTACTTTTACTTGAGTAAAAGTAAGAAAGTACTAGATTTCTAATGTAATTATGTATTAAATGATATTTAACATGAAATGTTGTGCAGTAAAAAGTACAATATTATGCTTTGGAATGTTGTGAAGTAAAAGTGTTCTAAAGAAAAACACTGATAAAATACAGACACTTAGTACTTTTACTACAGAAAAGTACTTTTACAGCAGAGTAAAAATACTTCACTACTGACCGCATCTTCGTGGTAATATCCTTGCTGTCTATGGAGGGTCAGAGAGCTCTCAGATTCCATCAAAAATATCTTAATTTGTACTCTGAAGATGAACGAAGGTTTTACGGGTTTGGAACGACATGAGGGTGAGTAATTAATGAAAGAAATCAAGCGTAGCGTCAGTTCTGTCAGGTCACATTAGTTAAGCTCGCATCAGCTGACTCTCAGCTGATCCACGTCTACCTATAGGGATGTGACACCTATCACAGCACTCATATATAAGGTCCTTAAGTATTATCACCAGCTTTCACATTGCTCAATAGCCCCATCATCTCACTACTAGGAATTGTGTAATCGGGAATTTAGCGAGAGGAATTCATTCCCCTTATGGACTTCATCTAGATTCATTCAAGTTTGTTAACTAAGGACATAAGGAAACACTTGGGGAGCAAAACACACAAAACACAGAATAGGGTCTGACACAGTTGAACCCCTGATGTCACATGGACTATTTTACTGATGTCCTTGCTACGTTTCTGTGCGTTGATCGCAGAGGTGGACAGTAAATTTAAAAAGTATCTGTACTTTATCAGTGTTTTTCTTTGGAAAACTTTTACTTCACTACATTTCAAAGCATAATATCTTACTTTTTAATGCACTACATTTCATAAATAAAAGTTGTTGTTTTTTTACCTTTAATACTTGAGTACAAGAAAGTACTACGTTTTAAATGTTCTTAAGTAAAACTTTGAATTACTTTTACTTGAGTAAAAGTAAGAAAGTACTAGATTTCTAATGTAATTATGTATTAAATGATATTTAACATGAAATGTTGTGCAGTAAAAAGTACAATATTATGCTTTGGAATGTTGTGAAGTAAAAGTGTTCTAAAGAAAAACACTGATAAAATACAGACACTTAGTACTTTTACTACAGAAAAGTACTTTTACAGCAGAGTAAAAATACTTCACTACTGACCGCATCTTCGTGGTAATATCCTTGCTGTCTATGGAGGGTCAGAGAGCTCTCAGATTCCATCAAAAATATCTTAATTTGAACTCTGAAGATGAACGAAGGTTTTACGGGTTTGGAACGACATGAGGGTGAGTAATTAATGAAAGAAATCAAGCGTAGCGTCAGTTCTGTCAGGTCACATTAGTTAAGCTCGCATCAGCTGACTCTCAGCTGATCCACGTCTACCTATAGGGATGTGACACCTATCACAGCACTCATATATAAGGTCCTTAAGTATTATCACCAGCTTTCACATTGCTCAATAGCCCCATCATCTCACTACTAGGAATTGTGTAATCGGGAATTTAGCGAGAGGAATTCATTCCCCTTATGGACTTCATCTAGATTCATTCAAGTTTGTTAACTTGAACACATGCTTTCACAGCGGGGTTAAGTTTGTGTTCGATTTTCCTCACACATTCAACGATAAACGGCAATAACTCCAAAACGACTTGCCCTAAAAATTCGAAAACAGTATTACCGCAAAAAGGGCAAAGCTGATAATGTTATTTTAATAATAAAAAATAACAACATTATTTTTCACGTGATATAATAGGCACTGCCCCGCACAAGCTGTTGCAACGTGCATTAAGCCTCGCTCTTGGCGAGCCGTAAGTAAGGGACTGTGGGGTAAGTGCGAGTTTTCGCGCATTGATCAAAAGTACCTGATTCAGAAGTAGCATTGCTTCAAGCAATGCTGTATTATTGTTATGGACTCCATGAGTTATATGACTGACTCAAGAACAAGTTCGGATGGGATCTTTACTCCCCACATGAAGAGGGATATTAAGAGATCAAGCTCCACGTCCCAGCTGGCTATGTTTTGCTCTCCATTCATCTCTGAATGTCTTCAGGAAGCTAAGCTAAGTTCCTTTTTAATGCTCTCAGATTATTGGCAACATGCTTGCTAAGGCTATCCGTCTTGCTTAGACTTGTTTAGTCGTTTTCAGTGAAATGCTCATGCTAAACTTATGTGATCATCCTGACAATGTGCCTTACCTATCTGGTTATTATTGGGAGCACACTTGTTCCTAAGCTGTCTGGTATTTATTGGAAGCACGCTTGTTCCTAAGCTGTCTGGTTGTTATTGGTAGCACGCTTGTTCCTAAGCTGTCTGGTTGTTATTGGTAGCACACTTTTTCCAAAGCTGTCTGGTTGTTATTGGTAGCACGCTTGTTTCTAAGCTGTCTGGTTGTTATTGGGAGCACGCTTGTTCCTACGCTGTCTGGTTGTTATTGGGAGCACGCTTGTTCTTAAGGCTATCTGGTTGTTATTGAGAACATGTTGCTGATTAAGCTTTTCAGGTATTGGCAACATTTTCGTTAGGTCATCTGGTTAATGGCAACATGCTAGTGGCTATGGCTTATGTGGGTTTTTGGCAACATTCTTGCTTCCTTCATTGGGTTAAGGACTACATGCTTGTTGCTTAAGGCTTTGAGATTTTCACTGTCATTTTGTGTCTGGAGATATGGCATATGGTTTTGTTTTGAGGGGTTATTGCTGCTCTCCCTGCTCTTATCCATGCTAGGCTGCACTGATGTGCAGGGAGTTCTTGCCCAGAACAGAACCATACCGCCTATCCAAACTGTATGCTAATTGTCAGTCATCTTTGACGATAGTCATCCTGACAGAATTTTCATTTTTGGGTGAACTAACCCTTTAATATAACATAAATGATGTCTCTTACTGAAATATGTTGTAGAAAACCCATGAAAGATTTGCATTATTTAAAACGTTTTATACATATTTTGGACTATGGGGGGCACTGTCATTTTGATGATGTAAAATGGTTGCACTCGGTGAGCTACTGGCATACCTGTTGTTATTTTTACCGCAACACAACTCTGAATGCACAACTTGGTAAATAAAATACTGATATTTTATTCTGATTTTGGTTGTAATTTTCAGTTGAGGGGCAACAAAAGAAGTGAGGCAAGTGTTCACTGCTTTCCTAGTGATAAGAAGAGGAGAAAATAATAGGAAGATATGCCTCTGGATAAATAAAACTCCCTAAAGACCCGTGTCTTTGTTCTCTCCACTGCTTCCCTGATGCAACAGTAGACCACAGCTACTGAAAGAGCTTATAAACGGCAGAGACAATAAATGCTAGATGCCATCCTGGCAGACTGTAAACATACCAACGCTTGTCATGAACAGTGTTGGGGAGTAACTAGTTACATGTAGCATAATTACATAATTTAATTACAAAATAAATGTAACTGTAATCTGTTACAGTTACTGAGGGAAGAAAATGTGTAATTAAATTACAGTTACTTATAAAAATGTTAACGATTACAAAAGGGGTTACATTTGAATATTTTCACACACATACAGATTTGATTGATTTCTTTCCTAAATTGCAGTGACTGCTCTAAAATATGAGACACCAATGTTTCAGGAGTTTAGGACACAGAATAGGACACATGGTTTTTCGATAACTCTTTTATTTCCTATTTTTTTTATGCATATGCTTTATTTTTTAAGATTAACTGCTTTTTCCAAAGCACTGTTAGATGCCAGTGTTTCCTGTCATAGCAACGATTCGATTTCCAAAACTGTATTATAACTATTAAACTATATCTGATTTAAATCCGTATTTAACCTCAGAACGATCTCAAAATAAAAAGAGATGCAAAAGTCAAATTTTGTGATGGCTGTGCTTTAAAATTAAATTATTATAATCTTAATTCAAGTGATGAAGGATTTTGATTCCTGGCAGTAGTCAGTGTACTACAACAGTACTACTGTAAGGTTAACCCTGCCTGGTTTAAATGTTTGAAAATAATTACCAGTTGAAAACATTCATTAAAAATGTAGAAAAGTAAAAAGTAATCATAAAAAATAAAACAATTTTAAATAAAAATTAATCAGTTGAATTACTTTAATAAAGTAATTAGTAATTGTACACTACTTATTACATTTTGGATTGGGTAACTTGTAATCTGTAACTTATTACATTTCCAAAGTAACCTTCCCAACACTGTTATTGATGCCAGTAGCTCACAGAGTGCAACCATTTCACTTCATCAAAATAATGGCGCCCACCATAGTCCAAAATATGTATAAAATGATGTGGATTTTTAAAATAATGTAAATCTTTCATGGGTTTTTTTATTACGTATTTCAGTAAGAAAAATCATTTACATTATATTAAGCAATACAAGTCTTAATACCCAGGGTTCCCTTTAATACTTCTTGAGTTACAGGCATGCAAACTTTGGAACAATAATATTTATGGCACTCAGACAGGTATGTTCAGTGCATTCAGTGCAGAGAAGGAAATGAGGTACATTCTAGTCTCAACATTATTTGTTGTTCAGACATTCCACTTTATCCACTTTAAACATAGGTTTTTGACCACTGAAAATGTGTACAATTTAACAATTTACTCCTGGAGCCATGTTTAGATACCAATATCTCTTGAACTGAACCATACAGGGCCTTAAAATTGAAGATGTAAAAAGTAAAGTTTGTTAAGACTCAGTATCTTATGAACTTAGACTTAGATTTGTTTATACATTACAGGCACTTTGCCGTACCTGACTTTTACTTGTTTCGATTTTGCATGTTTGTTTACATTGGTTTTGCTGTGATAATTTAATGATCATATATAACTGCATGTGGGTAGATGATAAACAATTTATAGAATGGAAGTTTAAAAAAATAAAATAAAAAAATAATAAAAAGTGCCTTTAAAGAAGCTGTGCCCATCTTTGGGTATTTTGTGACATATCTCATTTATAAAGGAAATTCTATTTTCAGGTGACTGCATTTTGTCAAAAAGATGAGCACAATTATGAAGCTCCAAACATGCAAAATAAAAAATGTGGCAAAGCAACATGGACTGTAATATTTGAGGATTCTGTGGATAAAGATGCACTTCGTTCTGTGAAACCACTGCAGTACCCTCCACCACCACCATCTTTCAAACTTGTGCAGCGAAAGCAACGGGTCGTTTGCCTCATCCTTGATATCTCAGGAAGCATGCGAGTATGACATTATCTTCATTTAAAAACAAAAATGCTACCATGATAACGTCACAGTTTACGCATGTAACCATGGTTCCCTGAGTAT
>NW_015555720.1:41718-79500 GCF_001515605.1 Sinocyclocheilus anshuiensis
CACTGTAAGGTTAACCCTGCCTGGTTTAAATGTTTGAAAATAATTACCAGTTGAAAACATTCATTAAAAATGTAGAAAAGTAATCAAAAATTTTAAAAAATAAAACAATTTTAAATAAAAATTAATCAGTTGAATTACTTTAATAAAGTAATTGAAATAGTTACACTACTTATTACATTTTGGATTGGGTAACTTGTAATCTGTAACTTATTACATTTCCAAAGTAACCTTCCCAACACTGTTATTGATGCCAGTAGCTCACAGAGTGCAACCATTTCACTTCATCAAAATAATGGCGCCCACCATAGTCCAAAATATGTATAAAATGATGTGGATTTTTAAAATAATGTAAATCTTTCATGGGTTTTTTTATTACGTATTTCAGTAAGAAAAATCATTTACATTATATTAAGCAATACAAGTCTTAATACCCAGGGTTCCCTTTAATACTTCTTGAGTTACAGGCATGCAAACTTTGGAACAATAATATTTATGGCACTCAGACAGGTATGTTCAGTGCAGTTGTTTTACAGAAGGAAATGAGGTACATTCTAGTCTCAACATTATTTGTTGTTCAGACATTCCACTTTAAAAGGATCCACCATAGGTTTTTGACCACTGAAAATGTGTACAATTTAACAATTTACTCCTGGAGCCATGTTTAGATACCAATATCTCTTGAACTGAACCATACAGGGCCTTAAAATTGAAGATGTAAAAAGTAAAGTTTGTTAAGACTCAGTATCTTATGAACTTAGACTTAGATTTGTTTATACATTACAGGCACTTTGCCGTACCTGACTTTTACTTGTTTCGATTTTGCATGTTTGTTTACATTGGTTTTGCTGTGATAATTTAATGATCATATATAACTGCATGTGGGTAGATGATAAACAATTTATAGAATGGAAGTTTAAAAAAATAAAATAAAAAAATAATAAAAAGTGCCTTTAAAGAAGCTGTGCCCATCTTTGGGTATTTTGTGACATATCTCATTTATAAAGGAAATTCTATTTTCAGGTGACTGCATTTTGTCAAAAAGATGAGCACAATTATGAAGCTCCAAACATGCAAAATAAAAAATGTGGCAAAGCAACATGGACTGTAATATTTGAGGATTCTGTGGATAAAGATGCACTTCGTTCTGTGAAACCACTGCAGTACCCTCCACCACCACCATCTTTCAAACTTGTGCAGCGAAAGCAACGGGTCGTTTGCCTCATCCTTGATATCTCAGGAAGCATGCGAGTATGACATTATCTTCATTTAAAAACAAAGATGCTACCATGATAACCTTTTCTTGTTACCAGTGCTTTGAAGTGAGTTTGATAATTAAGTTTAAAAAGATTAAAGTTTAAAAAAAAGTTTTTTCACCCATTTTCTAGGGCTCTAGAATACTTCAGCAGCTACAGGCTGCCACACATTTTCTGCGGAACATCGTTGAGGATCAAGCCAGTGTTGGAATTGTAACTTTTAGTACTGAGGCTTATACTCTGAGCCCCTTGACTACTATTGACAGTGACACCACAAGAGAGAATCTTATAAAACTGTTGCCAAACGTAGCAAGTGGATCAACAAACATGTGTAAAGGCCTCAATCTAAGCTTACAGGTGCCATATTAATTGTACTAGTATATATTTTGTATGTTTGTGATATATGAAGTATAGAGTTTGTTCTATGCCAGTGACCCTTTTTTCTTCAGGTACTTCGAGCGGACAATGGGGATGCATTAGGAGATGAAATCGTTTTTCTTACAGATGGTCAGGCAACGGACGACATTGCTGGTTGTGCTCCATCTGCAATACAAAGTGGTGCCATTATACACACACTAGCTTTTAGTAACAGTGCAGCTCATGCACTTACAGCAATGGAGCAGGTAAATGACCCAAAATTAAATATACTTTTAAATTAAAATAAAATAAATGAATAAAGTGTAAGATAGTTTTCCCAACTTTGGCAAATGAATCAGAGATCCCACTTTTACAGGAGCTGATGCTTTTCAAGATGATGGAATCTATTCCAGTATTATGATTTTATATAAAATGAGCCAAAAAACAGATTTAACTCAGACTAAAAGTCAAGAATTATTAAATGCCCATGAGAAGGATGCAATACTAGAATTTGCAAAGTTAAGGCATGACCATTGGAAAGCGAAATGTTTATTGGGTCAGAAAAAAAACAGATGGAGAAGAAAAGAGACATGTTAACTGCAAAAGAATTAAGGTGAAAATTAGGTGTGAAACCATCAGGAACCATTTAGTCTCCAGTGCCACCATTTTCCAAAACTACAACCTACTTGGAGTCTCCAGAAGTGCAGCGTGTCAGGTTCTCAGAGACTTTACTTGGGTAAAAAATCCTAAAAAATTACACTAACTTAATAAGAATAACATGCTGATGTGTTGTGAAATACATGAAGACTGATTTTTTTTATAGGCTTTTATAGACAGGTAAGTTGAGAGTGACTCTTTAAGGACCAGCATCACATCCTCTTGTACCACTCTTTCAAGACATTATGTTCCAGAATCTGGCAGTAAGTTTTGGGAGTTCATTTGTAGTCCATCTCTTATCCTCCACTATAGACTCCAGGTAGGTTGTAGTTATGGAAAATGGTGGCACTGGAGACTAAATGGTTCCTGATGGTTTCACACCTATATATATAATGGTGAGGACCTCGACCAAGGGACAGGTAATGCATACAATTGCTTGACCTGTATTTAAAAAGTTTTTCATTTGTTGAACATCTTCACTGTCAAAATTAAAGTTGTTTTAAAGCTACATCATAAAATAATGTATCTTTAATTATCTTGCACTGCATGTTGTTGTTGTTTTTTTTCTTGAAGCTAAATCCTATGAGATCAGGTGGAGCTTTGACCTTAAAATGCTTCGATTCAACTTCAGCAATGGTCATTCAGTCAACACAACTGCGGTCTCACCTCAGAAGGCTGGATCATTTGAACAGCATTCATTCAATCTCAATATCACAATCCAAAATGGCACCACACTCTACTTTGCAGTTCAGTCGGAGGACAAACAAAAAGCAAAATCTGAAACCTCCAACATTGCTCAAGCTTCAAAGATCCTCCCTGCTCCAAAACCTCCAGGGATATCAAACCCAGGCATGAACTTGACAATTCTTGTTATTTCTCTTTGTTTGGTAACTATGCTCATGTGCTTTATTGTTGCTGTAGTCATATGTGCAGTGAAACGCAGAAAACGCTCTGCTCAAAGTGATATGGCACCAATAATCGCAAATGAATGTCAAATCAATCCTTATGCTAATTTGAACACAACTATGTACATCCAGCAGCTTTAGAATGTTTCTTAAAACAATCAATTCTCAAACAGAATTTCTTAGTTTTTGAATATATTTAGAGCATGTGTAATCTTGCACAGATTATTAAGAAGGTCTGTCATGTAGGATTCCTTGGAGTGAATATAATTTCATAATTATTCAGTTAGGTGTACAATTGTCCACTGTATAAAACAAACCCTGAACTCTCTGTTCCTCAATGATTAATTCTGCTTTCAAGCACCCCTGGTGGGAGATGACCAATTTTAAATTAGAAAACAGTAAACTTTGCTGCCTCGTGCGATTTCTGCTCCTGCTTGTGGTTGAATAACATTACATTGTGACCATGTTACCTAGTGTGATATCTAGTGTTGATTATCATAGTCCCATTTTCTTTTCTTGTCTTTTTTTTCCAAATAAATAAATGACCATTCATTAAATGTCCCTGAAATGTCTCCTTTTCACAGCACTTTCAAAACACTCCTAAAATACACTGTAGTAAGTCATTGTGGTCAAGCCAGCCACAGTTTGAAAATACAAGCAGTCAAGCCAGCCGCAATAAAAAAGAAAAAAAAGAAAAAAGAAATGCGATTTCAGAGTGATTTTCATTGATTTGCCCAGACCTTTGAGATACTATAACAAGGTGTCATGTTTTGAGATTATTATTGTACTTCTACCTTGTTATCCTTATTTTAATTATTGGTATCTTTGATGGTTGTGTTTCTTTGAATAATGGTTTTCTATATTTTTCTTTAAAGATCACCTTTTAAGTCATTGTTTTATGTAGATGTGTTTACAGCAGGATTGTGAAAAAAACAGACAAAAAGTGTATACTCTCTCAAAATGCCTCACTTGCTTTTGTTTTACTGTACTGGAATGAAATGTACTCTTCAAAGCATGGTTATATAATGAGATTTAACGTCTGCTCTGAAAGTGAACATCAATAACAAAATAAGTTCACAAAGAAATACAGATAATTAGTTTATGATGAATCATATTTATTTGTTTGTTTCTGTTAAACTTTAGAAGCCTATAGAGACCTCAACTCTAAATAGAAAAAATAATGACCAAATCTTAAATTAATGACCTAATCATACTATATGTAGCAGTTTGGAGATGTGACATTATTCCCCTTCAGAGACATATAAAGATCTAATTTATAAGTATAAAAAAATAATGTCAAGTCTCTATAGGGGACGTCCCATGCTATATGCACACCTCATTTGAAAATATTTCACTGCAGCATTTTGAAGAAATATGATATTATTCCACTTCAGAGTCATATAAATACCTAATTACTAATGAAAAAAAACAAAAACAATGGCCAGTTCTTATAGGGACACATTCCATAGCTACTATATGCACACCACATATGCAGCTTTTGGAGATATATAACATTATTGCACTTCAGGGGCCTATAAAAATCAAATTTTTCTAATAATTAGAAAACAAAATAATGGCTGGTTCTTATAGGACACATCCCATAATATATGCATACCTCATTATCCATTTGTAATAAGTAGAAAAAAAGAATGGCCAGTTCTTCCAGGGTACATTTCAGATCATGATGCACAATTCATGTGCTGCCATTTTACAGTTTCATTTTCAATTAAGCCAGTGATTCTCAACTGATAGGTCACAGATATTAAAGAAATAAAGTAATGATTGTGCATAATTAGATCAAAAGGCTTATCAAATTATAATCAGGAGGAGAAACAATTTCCTGAGAAATAAAAGAAGTTTTAGTATTTTTAAAAATTCAAAACAAGTAAACATTATGATGTAAAATTATTTTTATGATGTACAATATTTCAGATTTTGCACTATTAGCGGCCATTCACACCAAACACATTTTTGCATTGCATTGCTTTTCCATAGTTTCTCTACATAAACTTTCTCAAGACAGTCATGTTTGACTGTGTCATGTATTTTAAACGCACACTTAAAAAAAAAAAAGAAATCGCATCTCAAAATTTTAAGTTTTTAATTTTACTGCCCTGTGTCACAGTCTCCATTCACAATGCCTGTCGCTACGGGTTACCCCGAATAGTCGACGATTCGATGCTTCGATAGGAGGAGCCTGATTCGACTACCAATCTCACAGTCGAATATTCGCGGGGTGTTATGATCATGCCATTTTGGCTATATATATATAGTATATATTATTCATCTCGTATAGGATGCATTTGGTTGAGTTGCGCTGCAGTAAAGCGCTTCATTGTAGTACTACGGTGATTATCTCTTCAGCGTGCAGCACGAGCAGGACAAACAATAATGCAGAATATTAATAACTATGACTGGGACTGTCATATACATAACTATTATAATGAGAACACTATTATAATAAAACGCTGTGAATTTTTAGAGTTTTGTTGCTGTGTTTTTGCACGTTGTTGCGTGAAGAACGCGTCCACAAAAGGAGTTCATTCAGAGCCGCGCAGACACGTTAATGCATATTCGGGGCATTCTGTGCAGATCAGGTCCGTCCTTAGGGGGGTGCAAATGGTGCGGTCGCACCGTGCCCCGAGCTTGAGGGGGCCCCGTGGCGAACGGACCGAGGGGGACCCCACTCCCTACCTCGCACCGGGCCCCGCGTCAGCTAAGCACGGCCCTGGTGCAGATATCCTATAAGTCGTAATATTAACGTAATGTTGTATAAATAACGAAGCGTGTTCTATATGAGATAAATGATGAGTTAAATCCCATTGATTAAAAACCTGCTATCAAATGCTTCATTCTACTGGTCATCTTCACGCACGCAGCTCAAAACAGAAATGCAGAACATTAATAACTACTGTCATATACATAACATTATAATGAGATATATACTGGCCTTATTAGACTTCTCTGGCATCTAACTATCCAGTAAGTTAAACAGTGACTCAAAAAGCCTCGCCGGAGACATCAAGTCGTTTCTGAAGTTTATGATTCAACTGTGAAACTGTAAAAATATACAAAAAAAACAATTAAAGAAAATATACACCATAATTATACCAAAATAACATTCTTATATGTATCACACAATATATTCAACATTGCGTACTCACAGACATTGCGTCTAACAGAAGAAAGAAGATATTTCAGAATGAGCCTCACACAGAACAGCTACAACATTCTGCTGACTCACTGCAGTACTGCTTGAACTTCCTGCTTCTTGAACTATGTGACTGCTTTTCAAAATATAAGTCCTCACTTGAGTAGACATATACAAAATAATAAATTCAATGAAAAATCTAAATCAATTCTGTCCTGAACACTCCCCGCCTGGGATTTTAAGAATTCCAAAAATTATAACTTGTCATCAGGTGACAGAAGAAGGTTAAGGAGATAGGACGTGACAGAATTTTTTTAATGCCATCTTTAGTGACTTTAACATCAGCTTTCCTCACCAATCCATCTTTGCTTGGTGAAGTTTTCACAACGATTGCCATTGGCCACTCATTTCTGTTAACTTGAATGTTCTTTACCAAGACAATAACCCCTTCTTTTAGATCAGTTTTTTTTTGTCTTGCCACTTTTGTCGGGATTGCAAAGTACTAAGGCAGGGCTGTCCAAACTCGGTCCTGGAGGGCCAGTGTCCTGCAGCGTTTAGCTCCAAATTCTCGTGCTCTAGTAGAAGGATTAACTTGAGTTTTGTGAACGGATATTGGCATTTGTCTTTGTCTCTCAAATCTTTCTCCTTTCTCATATCTTGCATGAGGGAATGTATTGAAACTTGGATCTGTACGTGCTTTTGCTTCCGAACGTACAAAATTCACAAACACTGAGAAAGGTGGAAAAGCAACATGATATTCTTGCTTGTATCTGGATCCAAATGACATCCACTTTTCTTGAATGTTATATGGAAGTTTCTCCACAATAGGATTTACTCCCTTAGAAGTGTCCAGGTATGCTAGACCCGGTAAGTATCCTTCAAGCTTAGCAGCTTCTAGTTCTGTGAGGAGGTCTCCTAAATCTCGAAGCTTTTGTGGGTCCTTGTTTGTCACTCTGGGGAAGTTTTCGAGCTTGACAAAAAGTGCTTGTTCAATGGCTTCCGGAGAACCATATACTTCCTCAGGTCTCTGCCATGTCATTATCAGAGCAGCTAATGGGTTTCTGATATGAACGGCTTTCAGTCTCCGTGCATGCTCAGAGGATTCTCTACCCAGGTATTTAATTAAGAGATCCAGTTCTTCTGCAGGGGTAAGATCCAGACCAGAAATAGCACCTTGGAAAGATGATTTCCATGCCCAGTAGTTAATGGGTTTGTCATCAAAGTAAGTTAGCCCTGCTGATACAAGCTGCGTACGAGCTAGATACTTTGCGAGATCATAAGTAATGGACAAGGAATCTCCTTTATCAGGAGGTCTACCCTGCATTTGGCAGTGATAATGCGGAGACTGCTTGTGGGTGGCATTTTGAGACATGTCTGCACCAAAGTCCATGTTTTGTGAACTAATTGGTATGCTCTTAAAATCTGGCTCACTTTTAAATGGACTAATTAAATGAGAAGCTTGAAGCGGTGGTTGCATTTCATTACCTCCACTAGAGGGCAGTGTACCACTACTAACTTTAGATTGTGTCTTCACATAATCCGCTGTACGACTTTGGCTGTCTTCAATGGGAACGGGAATTGATACCCTACTAGCTGCGCTACATTCTGTTTCTAAAAATGCTTCCTCCAGTACCTCCTGCACTTCTGCTAAAGCAGCATCCTTTTCTTTCTCCTCTTGTAAAGCCTCCAATGTTGCTTGAAGTCGTGCCTGTTCAACTTTCAGTTCTATTTCTCTTTTAGCGTATGCTGCTCTGACTTGTGCGGCTTCTGCTTTCGCCTTTGCCTTGAAAAGAGCTATGCTGGCACTTGATTGACGACTGGATCCCCTCGAAGAACGACTGGATGCTTTAGAGCAGGGGTCCTCAACTCTGGACCTCGAGATCCAGTTTCCTGGAGGAGATTAGCTCCAACCTGGATCAAATACACCTACCTGCAACTTTGTAGTAATCCTGAAGACCTTGATTAGCTTGTTCAGGTGTGTTTGATTAAGGTTGGAGCTAGCTTGTTCAGGTGTGTTTGATTAGGGTTGGAGCTAAACTCTGCAGGAAAGTGGATCTCAAGGTCCAGAGTTGAGGACCCCTGCTTTAGAGGAACGTGTGCTGACGGAATGCACGTCTTCCCCTGTGCCTTTAAGATCTGCCGAGTCTATCTGACCTTCTGCCATGCTTATATGAGGCTTTATCGTATGCAGGAAAATCAGATTGATGTGATAGTCTCTTGAATGTTTTAAATCTTGATTCCACACAATTCTTGAGCATCCTGCTCAGTCCGTTGTATCATTGTCTTTTCACTATACTGGCCTTATTAGACTTCTCTGGCATCTAACTATCCAGTAAGTTAAACAGTGACTCAAAAAACCTCGCCGGAGACATCAAGTCGTTTCTGAAGTTTATGATTCAACTGTGAAACTGTAAAAATATACAAAAAACAATTAAAGAAAATATACACCATAATTATATCAAAATAACATTCTTATATGTATCACACAATATATTAAACATTGCGTACTCACAGACATTGCGTCTAACAGAAGAAAGAAGATATTTCAGAATGAGCCTCACTCAGAACAGCTACAACATTCTGCTGACTCACTGCAGTACTGCTTGAACTTCCTGCTTCTTGAACTATGTGACTGCTTTTCAAAATTAAAGTCCTCACTTGAGTAGACATATACAAAATAATAAATTCAATGAAAAATCTAAATCAATTCTGTCCTGCACAAGAACACTATTATAATAAACCGCTGTACATTTTTTGAGTTTAGTTGCCGTGTTTCTGCACGTTGTTGCGTGAAGAACGCATCCACAAAAGGAGTTCATTCAGAGCCGCACAGACACATTTGTGCATTCGGGGCATTTTGTGCAGATAGCCTATAAGTAACGTTATGTTGTATAAATAACGAAGCGTATTCTATATGAGATAAATTATGAGTTAAATCCCATTGATTAAAAACTTGCTGCTTCATTATACTGGTCATCTTCAGCGCGCGCAGCTCAAAACAGAAATGCAGAACATTAATAACTACTGTCATATATACATAACGTTATAATGAGAGCACTATTGTAAAAAATGTTGTTAATTCTTAGGGTTTCTAATCTAATCGTTATCTTTTAATCAAAACATAAAACATTATTTACCCCGTTTGTATCTGCGAGGCATCCGTTACACATTTTCACTGTGTGTTAACGTAATTATGACAGTCGAATGTCTGACTTGACTCTTGGTAATGTATTTTGCCCCACCCCCAAAACATATAAGTCAAATATCGGCAAGATTCGAAAATTACTATGAAACTAATAGAGACTATGAAAATCCTTTGTTGGGGACAACCCTAGTCACCACAGAACACTACATTTCCCATAATCCTCCCTGGCCATCACCTGCATACTGAGTAGTGATGCAAAGTCCGATTCATTTCCGCGAACCGGTTCTTTTCGGACAGATCGGCTCATTGAACCGGTTCAAAAAGCCGGTTCATCGGTTCCTGATGTCATCAAGCAATAACGTCTCTACGCATTTCTTTTCTAGCAACTCAGTGCAATGTTGTATCAATTAAAAATTCAAATAATTTATTTGTGTCAACACATATTAATAAAATAATAAATAATAAAAAATAAAGTTATTTGTGTGAAAGCAAATTGCTGAATATTACCATATAATTCACTTAAGTTAATGGTGTTTGTGGTCACAGTTTCATTAGCGGATCCTTTATGTCAGATACGACTGACAGACCAATATTGACTAGCCTACAACTTGGATAAGATTCCTAAAAGTTTCACACCATTGACAGCATTGACAACAAATCAGTTAAAGGGGTCATATGATGCCATTTTAAATTGTCCTTTCTCTTTGAAGTGTTACAAGCTGTTCCTGCATAGATAAGGTCCCTAAAGTTGCAAAGACTAAAGTCTCAAATCCAAAGAGATATTCTTTATAAAAGTTGACTTGTCCACGCCCTCCTAAAACGCCTCGTTTAAACACGCCCCCACATGTCTACATCACTGTGTGGGAAGATTTGCGTAACACTACCCAAATGTTCACGCAAAGAAAGAAGGCGTAACTTTTATTCTCACTGTAGTATTGTTGCTGCCGCCGCCATGTCGTGGAGACGCTGTGTGTTTCGTTGTGAAAGCGAAACTACTTTGTTTGGCCTTCCAAAAGAGAACGATATCCGCTTCGTCATGCCTAGAGCTGATCCGTGCTGGTCGCTGAGGAAGTACATCAACTTCACGCTGTGGATCGCCGGATCACCGGCTTTCACCGTGGACAAAGCGGAGTCCAGCCCGGGGTCGTCACATGTGGTTGCCGCAAGCCCGCCGGCCGCTCCTTCGTCGAATCCACCGGCCACGCCATTCGAACTACTTATAAATTAAGACTGTTACCAGCATAACCATTGTGTCATCCTCTTTTGTTCATTTGTGACACCCTGTGTCTCGCGTTTTTAAACATAAAAACACTTTCTGTGTGAATGGCTCTTTACTATGTCAAATTATTGACACTGACCATGTGAAACAAATATTAAAGTTGGAACCACTTGCTACACACATTGTTTAATAGAATCGTTCATCTGATGTCCTCATCTTTACCATAAATTTTAAATAAAATGTATTTCACCTTAGTTTTTTCAGGTGATTGTATGTCAGGATCAGTAGATGTAAAAGAGATTCTTAAATTTGTAATCCCACACATGGAACAGGTTCTCCCATGAATCACCACAAATTATGTAATTACGTCAGTCACCCTACTTTTAAAATACTTAAATATTTCTATTTATATGCATATTTTGCAGTAAACTTGAACTTAAAAACGGTCTGAAGTTCACAGTTCCCCCGTGAACAGCAGCCCTTCACTGGCTCAGATTTCGGCGAGAACGCTTGAATATACACTTAAATTAAAATGCTACTTTTAAGTGTTACGTTTTTATGTCTAAAATGCTTGTTAAACAAGTTTAAATGTATGTAATATTTTAAACTATGCGGTATTCATCCAAATAAATTAAATGTGTCTTGTATTTTGTCCATGTGTTCTTGCTTAATAATAATGTTCATCTTTTGATTATTGCTGTTGCCTCTATTAATTGTTTTTTCTTCTTTTTTCTAGTCCATTTTAAGCCAGCAATATAATAATTTTTAATCCAGCATTTTTTAGAGTGTAGTAAGTAAGGTGTGGTATCATTGTGTTTTAGTCTACTGAGTCACATGAAGCGTTTTCTTTTTAACAGATTTTTGACAGAAACAGCGTGAAACCTTGCGCGTTAGTTAATTTAGTTATGATTCATATAATTCTACATCTGCTTAACTGTAGTCTAGTTTGCATAATCAGTAAAGTGTATTCTGAGATCTGAGGTCTTTTTTATATCACTGTATAAGTTAATTGAGACACGTTATGCGTCATTGGGGGAATCCTGGAGTGTCACTTATGAGGGGAACCCCAATATTACAACTCACTGTCACACAAGTCATTATACAATGTTAAGGAAATTAATAGCAACCGAAAATAATATATGTCTTCCTCAGATGTAATGTTAGTTCTGTACATCAGTGTTGGTAAAGTAGCATTGTAATCTCCTTTGCAGTAGAGAAAGCTGCTTACATGTAAGCTACATGGGAAATGAGTAACAGCGAAGATGATGAATTAAACGTAAACACAATCAGCTTTTCCGCATACATACTGGCCCTGATAAAATCATACTTCTACCGCTTGCTCCATTTCTGCAAATCAGTTTTTGTGAATGAATGACTTGGGCCCTGTCCCAAATGGCACACTTCACATTCACTTGCGGTCTTGAGGACTTATAATGGGCACCACATGCGTGTGTCCGTTAAGTCCACGCGAACGTAGAGTGTCCCATTCATCATTTTAGCTTACAGAAGGGTGCTCGCAAGGTTAATAATAATAATAATACAAGGAAGGAATAACTGACAACGTGCCGTTGAATTACAGAGAAAAAAAAAAACAAGGTACTGTCACGAAGTTCTTTTTAGGCAAAATTAAGCTATTCTGTGTCTTAAGACAAGTTAAGTTAGAACAAGTTCAATAAAACATATTTAGTGTATTTCTACGGGCAGAGGAGAATAGCCAAACCAAAAAGAAACAAACGAAAACGGAACGAAAGTCTCAAAATTAAAATGAATCAAATAGAATCGACTCAGAAGAGACGTGAATGAATGCACGCGCGTCGCCTGATCCACAAATGCACATTTTAATCGCTACATGCATAAATTATGAAACTTTAATACAAACTATAACATTTGTATTCACAAATATGTCTCTATTCGAACAATACACAACCCATCGAGATCTCTCCGATCATCTGATCAGAGGCTGTTGACTGTTCCTAGGGCAAGACGAAAAATGAGAGGGGATAGGGCTTTTTCTGTGATTGCCCCTAAATTGTGGAATAGTCTTCCACTGTATATCAGAACTGCTAAAACATTGTCAGATTTTAAGGAAAAGTTAAAAACTCATTTGTTTTCTCTGGCTTTTAATGTATTATAGATGTATTAACTTAATCTCTTTAAACTGTTTTGCTCTGTTTTGTTTTGAATGTTGTTTTATATGTGTCTATATGTAAAGCACTTTGGTCAACTTCAAGTTGTTTTAAATCAGGCTCTAGAAATAAATTGACATTGACATTATGGCATTGTAGGAAATTCCCTGCATGTTTTGATGGACTTGCTGACTCTGCCATTTTGTAAAATCATAAAGGCCATTTGGGTTAAGTCATGGCACTGTATATGAGGACTTTATGGTGTCATTAGATCTCATTATGATCATTCAATTTCTGCCTGAGGTTATAATTATATTATATGGCAACTATTCCGTTATGTCTCGTTAGATGAGGGGGCAATAATCTTGTACAAGGAAAATCATCAGTCTAAATAGAAAATTAAACTAGTGCAAAATTACTTTATGACTAGATTTTCAGCCATAAAGTTATTAGACACAATAAACTTTACAGTTAGTAGTATAACACAAGTTATGCAATGAAAACACGATAAGGGCAATGTGCACCATATGCATAAGAGCATAATACTGAAAAGGACAGCATAAATAACTAGGCTTTTAAGCTATATGTTTCAGATGTTATGAATACATTAACCTTATTTGTACTATGTATCGTTTTAAAATGTAACAGTGATTTTAGGGCATTGTTCAAAGCTCAAATAGTTGTACTGCAATATGCAAAAGTATTGCCAAGATACAGCCTCATTCAATAACAATAAACATTAAAAAAAAATCTTATCAGCCTGCCCCATCTAGAGTTTCATGCCAGATCTTGGCATTTTCTAGTGTAAAAGTTGCAGACAAATTGTCAAAAATTGTCATTACCTGCACCTGCTAGGTTTGTATGTAATTGACAATTTATTGAATGATTTAGATTTTTTTAATTTTTGAATCTTACAATGAAGGAGACGTTTGTGTCAGTTTATGAACTGCTGTATTACACCACATTTCACTTAATGTGAACTCATGCCTGATGATGTCTCGTCATAATTACTCAATAATGTTTAAGAAACTTTGCAATAGGAAAAAACTGATAAGGACCTATAAATTGCCACACTTCGTAACTTTTTCAAGTTCACTTTTTGTGTGCCTATCACCAAAGAAAGAAAGAAAGAAAGCATTAAGCTGGGACTCCAGAAATAAAGCAAACAAGCACAACATTCAAAATATGATCCTATAAATCTGAGCCTATGAATTTAACCTATAAAGTCTTATTTTACAGACAAGAAAACCAAAGAACGCTGGAAAATATTGACATTGTTAATTGTATTTATTCAGTCTGACACAATCTGAAACAAGCAATTGTTTCCTCAATTTATGAAACCTGTTTAATAAGTCAGTCTTCATAACAGCAGGTAAATGTTAGCAGGTATGAATAAGTTTCCCCAACAACACATTTAAAAAGTAACTAATTAAAGACAGGTGTAAACCCAAGTGGAAGAGACAGTATAACACACATTTAAATAAGTGTTGTATTGTCAATTGTTCTAGAATTCTTCTGATTTCCTCTTATTGCAAGGTAAAAAGACTAAACGAATTGTCAATTTTAGTCGGTAGGCCTTTTTTCTTTATTATTTTTTTTGCTCAACTTCACGCTTAGCCCTCAGAGAACTGCCTGAAGAGGAACTCTGATCTTTTTTCACTGAAACTCGGCACAAAATTAATCTGCAGGATTTCAGAGAAGCCCTCAGACAAACTGGGTGCCACAAACTTTTTCCTACAGAGAACAAGAAAGACAGTCAGAAACCAATGGACTTGTGGGAGTTAAACAAGAAAGATGGTGATTTCCCAGCAAAAATATCTGGTTCAATAGAAAAAGCTTAGCTTGCTGCTGTCGACTCACTTGTAGCTGTGAATTACCATGTCATTGACAGGAACATGCTTGATGGCAGAAGGAACCATCTCACGAAACTAAAACCAGCAAAAAACAAATCAGATCAATTCCTAACTGTGTATTTTGATGTTAAAATTGGTTCAGAATACAGATTTTCCATGCAAGAAGTTCAACAAAGTGTAACATTATATAGACTTTAATATTTAATGTACATATTGCACACTGTGAAATAACTGCAGTGAAGACCCAAATACCCTGTTGTTGTGCTTTGCTTGTTCCAGACTCGCTGTGAAGTTGAAACACCTGCAGGGAACTCCAGCGCTTTGACTGACATCTATATATCTGTGGAGAAAATCATTGATGGTGCTGTTTTAGTCAAAAAGAGAAAGATTTTTGGAAATAGAGGTAGGCACCTTTTTCTAGACTCAGGGTCAGGGTTAGTGTTGTCCACTGCAACGCTTCGGCCTTCCTTTAGAGCGCGTTCACAGGTTGAAACGCACTGCTGCCAGGAGCCAAGTATGTCCTAGAGTTCATGAGCACAGACAATTAAAACAAATCATTATACACATTTAAGATGTTTTCCTCCAAAGCTTCTAAACCAGATACACTTAATATCCTGCTCTTGGAGATCTACTTCTTGTGTCTGGGTTCTCAGTTGTGGTAGATAACATAACTTACCCTGTTCACATACGCGTAGCCCTGAGGAATGATGTGTGTCTGGAAGAACGTTGATTTGCCTGCTGCAAAATAAAATAAAAAAAGGGGATATGTCACTAAAAAAACTAGGAAGGCTGTCACCTGGAAGGAGAAAAACTGAAAAACCACTTACATCCAGGAAATCCCACTGCTACAATGACTTCCTGCTTGGTGGCTGTGAGGGAGGCATCTGGAGGATCGTAAAGATGTCTTTTAGAATCTAATTTCCTCTGGACAAGGAGATAAAAACACACAAAAATTATTACAGATGCTTGGTGCACTACTGTTCAAAAGTCTGAGGTTGCCAAGACTTTTTGTTTTCATTTTTTTGAAAGAAGTCTCACCAAGTCTGCATTTATTTAATCAAAAATACAGTAAAACTAGAAATATTGTTCAATATTATTACATTTTAAAATAACAGTTTTTCTAATTTAATATATTTTAAATGGTAATTTACTCCTGCGATGACAAAACTGAATTTTCAGTTCAGTGTCAAATGATCCTTCAGAAATCATTCTAATATGCCGATTAGCTGCTCAATAAATATTTATTGTAAATAAATCAATATTGAAAATAGTTGCGCTGCTTAATATTTTTGTGGAGACCATGACGTTTTTTTTAGGATTCTCTGTTGAATAGAAAGTTCAAAAGAACAACATTTATTTGAAATATACATTTTTTGTAACATTAGAAATGTCTTTACTCTTACTTGTGATCAATTTAATGCATCTTTGTTGAATAAAAGCATTAATTTCTTTAAAAAAAAAATTTTTTAAATGTTGACGTCAAATTTTAAATGAAGTGTAAAGGTATAAAACATGTAAGTTAAAAAAAAAACCCATTGTTTACAGGATCCAATTCTGGCAAGTTGAACTGAGCGGGCTTCCAGCCCAAGAAGTATTCCTCTGGTGTGTGAAACTGAAGACCAATGTTGAGGGCAAACTGTAGAGAGAGTGAAGAAAAATAGCAGATGAAAAATATATATGTATTTTGTCATAAGCCTGTAAAACCTTTCTTTTTTGTTATACCAAAATGGAGCAAGAAAGCACTACCATGCCCCCTTGTGGTCAAGACAGAGTAACGGTATTGCACATGATTTACATAAATACAAATAAATATAAAATCATTAACTCTCACTGACAGTAAGTCATTCTGTATAACTTGTAATGAAGACTGCAATTAATTTGATTACCAGTCTGTCACTGCAGGAGAAGTCTTTCTTCTTCTTTCCTGGTGCCCAGTTAGCGGGACGTCCTGCTGCATCTGTACACAAGAGAAAACCCTGACTGAGCATAGAAATCTGGCATGTTATGGGTCATTTTGCACCATGTGCTGTAAATTTGTTATTAAAACAAGGTTTTTGACTACATATTCTTTTAGTATTAATATAAAAAAGTAAAACAAATAATACAAATTGGTTGAAGATTCAGTGCTAGTCAATAGATTATGAATCTTTGAAAAAATAAATAATAGTAACTATAAAAAGCTGCCAAAATAATCATTTTTAGCATCAATAATTTTACGCCAAATCTCAAATGTCTCAAGAACGCTAATCACAACCACTTGAAAGAACCTGACTGAGCTCACCTCCTACATAGAAGCTCTGTGACACATCTACAGTCACTCCTCCATTCACCTGCAAAAACACAACAATGCCTTCATATACACAGGACACTCTAACCAAACCTGCTGCTTGCTGTACGTAATGTAAAACAAATCATACAACTCAATTATGCAATTCCTTTCATATACAAATCCTACAAATAACCACAAGAGTGATTCACCTTCTCACACAGATGTTCCCACATCCCAATAACTGGCTTCCTGTATATACCAGGGGCTGTGGAAGCAAATACCTAAAAAATAATAATAATAATAATAATAATAATGCATTCACATTCATAAAGATATAAATTTTAGAAATTTAATCTACACAAAATTACACCACCGTTTAAAAGTTTGGGGTCAGTAAAATGTCATTTTTGGAAAGAAATAATACTTTTGTTCAGCAAGAACGCATTAAATTAATCAAAAGAGACAGTAAGGACATTTATATTGTTACCCAAATAAAATAAATACTTTTTTTTTTAATGCTGTTCCCTTTCTATTCACCAACGAATCCTGGAAAAACAGTTTCCACATGGTTTCCATAAAAATGTTATGCAGTTTTCAACACTTAATTTTTTGAGCAGCATATTAGAATGATTTCTGAAGGATCATGTGATACTGAAGACTGGAGTAATGGCAGTTAAAAATTCAGCTTTGCATCACAGAAATAAATTACAATTTGAAATATATTCAAACAGAAAACACTTATTTTACATTATAATAAATGCTACCTTGGTGAGCTTAAAAGACGTCCTTCAAAATCATTTTCGAAATCTTACCAACCCCAAACGTATAAACAGTACTGTATGTAAAATAGTCAACGTGTCATTCACCTGGATGGGCAACTGCAGTGTCTGTAGAATATCCTCAACCTTTGACTTGAACACCTCCGGTCTGAGCTTGCCTCTAGAAATACCCATCTGATTGGTGAAAAACACCACCTAAAAAGAGACAAATACAATGAAGGTGCTTGTGCTACTAAAGCAAAAACAGCTATACAAGTATTAATGCTGCAAATTCAGTTCAACATAAAATAATAGCAGATTAAAAAGCACCTTGTATCCTTTCTTCAAAAGACTGGCCAGTCTGGGCTGAATCTCTGGGAAGAGAATCCTAAACAAAAGTAAAGAAAAAAAAATCACATGAGACACAACAAATAGCTGCAGTGTATAGCAAGTTCTTCAACAAGATTCACCTCCAGTCATCTGGACTTGTGGGAAATACTTTTCCAGACTTTGTGGTGATAATGCAGCCGTCGATGTCGAACCCTGCAATCTCAATCAGAAATTAACGCATAAAATATCCTAGAAGCATAATGGTGTTACTGATAAAATACTAAAAATATGCAGTTCCTGTAAGTAATGTCTTACTTTGGAGCTATCTGGAACCCCTGCTGCAGTGAACAGCAGAAGGCTGCTGATTTGTTGCCAGTGAGAACAAGTGGAAGATGGAACAGTGGCTTTGACTGATGGTGAGTCCAGCTTATCACACCCTTTCTGTGCAAGTGCTTGTAACTGCTTAAGCTTTTCTTCAGCTGAGGTCTCATCACCTTCATCATCATCATCATCATCATCACCACCACACCCTCGTTTCGTGGGAGGGACATCATCCTCTGCGCTGTGAGGTCGTTTTGTCGCCTAAGAGTCAAGCAGTGTTATTTTAGTATTTTTTATATATATATATATATATATATATATATATAATTGTGTAGTATTTATTAACATTTTTAATTACATTTTTATATTTTCAGGTTTCAGTTAATTTAAGTTTTAATAATTCTGTCATGTGCTTTTGTCATTTTTATTATTTAATACAGATTTGTATTAAGCTTTAATTTAAATTTCAGTTTTAGTTCAGTAATTTTTATACTTCAACCTAAACATAGATTATATCAGTTTGTTGCCGAGGCAATATTTCTAATGCAAAACTCTCAAAACTGTTTTATTTCAATTAACTAAAAATAATTTGACAATAATTGGTTAAAAAAAGGTTTTATTAAAAAGTATTAATTTTCCACTATTAATACGTTTACAATTCATACATTTATATATTTAGAAACTCCTAAACGTTTAAGTTATTTATTCTTCAGTACTGTTTCTATCCAATGTTTCTTGCCTTCTACATAAACCATAGCTGTGTTGATCTCTTCAAAACACATAAAAACTACTGTTCCTAAAGCATAAATTCAATCATATTGTTATAAGCAATTCCACAAAAAATAAATAACTGCAGTAATACACCCACACAACGACACCTATAAAAATTCAGAGAGAATAAAAATATATATGAAGAGTTTATTTGCACAAACAGATCACTACGTTTTTATTAATTTTCATAAATCATGTTTTTAATTGTGTTATCATGTTGTTATTGTGTTTTATTGTATTAGTTAGCTGTATTTTTTAGTTATTATTATTTAATCAAAACAACCCAACTGAAGTTTGATTGATATTAATTGGAATGCAGGATAAAAAAACATTTCTTCAAATTCAATCATTCAAATTCTTGATTGGAGTTACCTGTTTTTGCCAATAAATGCCAATGAATTCTTCATATATATAATACATAAAGTTTATCTATTATCATCAAACTCTACTTAACTTATAAAAATGGAGCCAAAAATTGGCTGTTGATTGTTGATGTAGAAGAAATGTGATTACAAGTTCAATTTGGAAAGGTGACCTAACAAAAACAGTCTTGGGGGAAAAAATCTAAATCATGTGGCTTAAACAACATATTATTGTTTTATTCTGATTAATAGAATGTTCAGAAGAACAGCATTTATTTAAAATAGAATTTTTTTTGTCATTTTTGGTAATCTCTTTACTGTTGCGTTTAATAAACTGAATGCATTCTTGCAGAATAAATGTATTAATTATTAACCCCAAACTTCTGAACACTAGTGTAAAATTATTTTAAATAGTTTCCCAAACAGTTCCATTAGTCTAGATCAGGGGTGTCCAAACTCGGTCCTGGAGGGCCGGTGTCCTGTAGAGTTTTGCTCCAACTTGCCTCAACACACTTGATACCTTTTTAGGGGATTTAGAAAAATAATCCTGGATGCTCCTTTTGGGGCCTGACCCATCATTTGAGCTTTTCTGTCTGTCTCTGCTTTCATTTGCTGCTTTTCCTTTCTTCTGAGGAGAGGAGGACTTTTCATTTGAATTCCCAACAAATTCCACAGTAAACGGGTGGGACTGATTGACCAGGTGCAGTGTGCAACCAGCTGTCAAACATCCAGACTCGCCACGTCCCAAACACTGACCGTCCAGGGAAGAAGGGTTGGGCCCGAGCTGTGGAAACATAGGATGGTTTGTACTCTATTATGCTTTTGTATATTTAAGTATTAGAAAATGCTTTCAAAACACTGCTATTAATAAAATGGACTCTCTCAGTAAACTGTAACATACAACGTTGTTGTTTTGCTTTGTTTTACCTGCGTAACCAGAACTTCCTGTTTCGCATAGTTGGCCACAATTTTGACTGTCAAGAAGAGACGCACTCCCGTTATTCTTTATGAACAGAAACAAACGCGACACGTACAACGCTTGCATTACTAGGATGGGTGTGATCTAAAAACTCACCCTGATGCCTTGAGCACTTCTTGTCTGTGATTCTGGTTTCAGGGCCTCGACCTAACATTAAAGCTCGACCATCTTCCAGCTCCACCCGAGCTCCATTCACACTTACTAGTGTGCACTGCATCTCCATTCGCAGAAGACAACAACTGGACTACAGGAGGAGAAGTTACAGTAAGAAATATAGTACAATTCAGATTCAAATAGCCTGACTAAATGCTAAGTTACCATGCTTCCGTACATTTGCTATATGAGCTAATTACGAATATTTAAGCAAATAACTTAACTGACTCGTAACGTAACTCAATAGCTCTCTACGTTAACTTAGTTTTAATACGTCCTTTAGTGTTTCTTTTATAAAGATAATGAACTCAGTCGGACTTTGAAACCGGTTGGCTCAAATATAGGCTCAAACTATCTCTTAAGTTACAACCTGCGCAGTCTGCGTGTATCTACAGA
This sequence comes from Sinocyclocheilus anshuiensis, assembly GCF_001515605.1. NCBI lineage: Eukaryota > Metazoa > Chordata > Actinopteri > Cypriniformes > Cyprinidae > Sinocyclocheilus > Sinocyclocheilus anshuiensis. The sequence goes on from NW_015555720.1 coordinate 62,724, forward strand.
CTCCGTCAAAATTATATTTCAATCAAATCACCATGATTTTACTAAAACGACATACAAAATCTAAACAGCGCTTACCAGTTTAAAACTTTACATTGATTAACTTCTTGTGGTTCAGTTGTTGTACACGCTTTTCTGGTCCGACACGTAAATATCTCCGATGTGGAACAGCGACATCCATTGTTTGGTTCTCATGTCATTGGAAGTCACCGTGGTTACTGTAGTTTCTGCCATGCCACAGTTAATGCAGTTATTAATTTACTACTGTAAAACTGTGATCTTAAGTCACTACCAGCGGAAAACTACATGCAGACAGACAGACAGTACAAAGTGTACAGACAAAATAATTGTATGTCTATGCAGTTTTTGTTTATGTCTGTTAGATGACAAATCTCCAGTTTACATAAGTATTATCATGCGATAGGACATTCTGCTAATAATTATGTCTTGGTAAACATAGTTTATTTACGCTGCATAATGCAGTATAGTTTAGTTTAAACTGCCATATGTTTTTGTCTCAAAGCTATGGAGCCCCGCACATAACATCCAGAAGAAAAAACTGATATCGTGGCCATGAATCAAGATTACATTCTCACAACTTCATGGCCACATTTTATTAATTCATTCCATTGTTTTAGTTAAATCATTGCCATTTTGTACTAATTCGTTCCTCTGACTAGACAGATACGTAGTTTAAAGCTAAAAGAGTCTTTGTCTATCACACAATATGCAGTTGTCTGTGAAATAATACTATGATTCCACAAACTACTGCTACTGCTGACTGGTTCTCACTATTGACAGCTGGCATTGACTCCTCTAGACCTTTAATCAGGGCAAAAGTTATGCATTATATAAGATCTAAATAGCTTTAAAAATGTCAAATACTGTAGAGGGAGTGGTCGATGGTGGTTTCTGGATGAACAAACAACATGAAAAAGGTGTATTTATGGGCGTGCTCGTTGGGTGTGCTCTTAAATAGGTGAGCTATAGTCATATCCACAAACACATTCTCACAGTAGTTACACATAGCAAAGCGAGAAAGTCATCTGAACAGTTTGTTTGGTATCTCCAGATGAAGGTGAGTGTGTACATAATGAATGCTCTATTTAGAATAAAGTATGAAAAAATTATGAGACACCAAGTTTCAATTGTGCGATATGAAGTTGCAATTTTTACATATGTAGTCATAATTGGGAAAGGATATGTTTTGAAATTGTGATTTGAATAATTTCAGATTTTTGTATAATATGTTAAGAAATGTAATTCATGAAAAACCTCTTTACAGTTGCAAAAATTTTTGTTTATAAGTTTATGCAACTTGATTTTTTTTCTCACTTTTTTTTGTCTTTGTGTAGGACTGAAAACCAGTCTGTATCAATTTACTTCACAAGCTCTGGTTGAACAAACCCAGTGCTCTTACCCTGTAAAACTGACTATACATTGAGAGTGATTGTTTTGAACTGACTTGCTAAACAGAGCTAATCCACCATGGCATGTGAACAAGATTACTACACTATCATGTATGGGCTGCAAGAGCTTGATTTTGAAGGGAAAGCAGTGCCCAGTGATCTTGTACTAATAGGTGAACATGCCTTTCCACTTGCCATGAATCCAAGAGGTCAGGTGCTGATGGCTGCATCTCATTACGGTCAGGGACGTGTGGTGGTGTTGGGACATGAGCAATACCTAACACACTTCCCTGGCCTGATAGAGAATGCCCTTATGTGGCTCATGCCATGTACCGGTGATGCTGGCATTGTAGGGATTCAGAAGAGTTTACGTTCAGTAGCTGAAAACTTGAAATACTGCCCTATCAAGACAGAGCTAGGAGACTTTCGGAATGGAATAGCTATATATATCACAGATGCTTGCAGTGTTGAGAACTGTGCAAAGGATCTGATAGCTTTCATCAAAGCTGGGGGTGGCTTGATCATTGCTGGCCAGGCCTGGAGTTGGGCTGCTGCCCACCCGCAAGAAAACACTATAAGGAACTTCCCAGGAAACAAAGTGTGCAGTGTTGCAGGAATTTACTTCTCGGAACACCAAGGAGAAGTTGGCATCTTTCCTGTTCCAAGAAACATCCCTTCTAGTTGGCTTGCTGTATCGTAAGTTCAGCAGACATTCTTACTTTTTTTACCCATTCTGTAAGAAAACAAACATTTCATCAGCTGTTTTCAATTGTTACTTTTCAGTATAGGCAAGGACTTTAAAGATGACCTACAGTTCCTGCTAGAAGGTGTGTCTGAGTTTGATGTCCAAGGTGGGGCTATAGCATCTGAGGTGATGGTGCACGGACCATTAGCATTTCCTATTGCAGTCACTCCAGCTGGAAAAGCATTCATTGCTGGTGCCTATTATGGACAAGGTCGCGTAATCCTGTTATCACATGAAGGCTTCATGGGACGGGAATCTCTGTCCACTTTCCTGATCAACGCTATCAAGTGGCTTGACGAGGGTCGCAAGGGTGTTATTGGGATTCTACCCAACCTAAAGGCAGCCCACACAGTACTGAGCAAATCTGGTTTAGATTGCCAGTTGACTGGTTTTAAAGAAGATCTAAGCGTCTATGTTTGCACTTCATACAGTGATGCCCAATGTGCAGAGATCCAAGAATTTGTTGCTGAAGGCGGTGGTCTTATGATTGGGGGTCATGCCTGGTATTGGGCCCAGACTCACTGCGGCTGCAATGTGATGACTGATTATCCAGGAAATCACATTCTTAATAAGATGGGATTGTGTCTCTTGGGCAGCACCTTGGGTGGAGGGTTATACAAAGCCCCAGAAATTGAGCATAGTTGTAAAGAGGGGTACCACTTTCGTAGTATGCTGCATCGGTTTGCTGAACATGTAAGCCTTGGGCAAGAACTGACTAATCAAGAACAGAGCTGCTTGAAACAGCTGGGCAACGACTGTGCCAGTTACCTTCGCATGCGATCTCATGACAGTGCCGCCTATACTTCAATGGTAGGTCTTCTTAGTGACATAGTGAAGGAGGTAGGTGTTCCACAAGTGTGTGGTAACTGCCCTGTTCAAAGTGCCAAAGACTACCTGATGCTCCATGTTGGGACTGAGGTATACAAGGTGTCACCCGATCCTGATGCCCTTCTTCCATACATCATTAAGGACAGACCTAACTTGCCAACTGTGTCTAATGCAAGAGTTCGGATCACTGCCAGCACTGGAGGTACGAAAGTTTTCCCACTAAATATTATTCCTTGTTTAAGTTTCAAAATACTTGAACACTATAAAATAAGAATGTAATTACTTGTTTCAGCTTGTGAAGAATGGATAAGCACAGGGTTATATCTTTCTCCTGGTATGAAGACGTACATAGCAGTACCTCCAGAGATCGTTGGGAAAAACTGGCAGGTGATGAATCAAGTCTACACATGTATCCAATCAAGGAATAGTTGCTGCATATAGTATACTTGTCATGATAGATACAACTTTATTGCTCATAGGCTTCGAGAGCATGTTATTAACATGAGGGGATAACACTTTATGCAGGTGCAGCTTGGTTGCCAAACAGATAATATTGGTGGAGCAAACGTTCTGAAACGTGCTCCCGTGGTCCATGAGCGATTCCCTTTGGGCACAGAGATGGTCCAAGTCTGCAATCTATGGGGGGGGCTCATCTATCTAATAGCACCTCCTCAAAGCAAAGTGGATGGGGTGGAAATTGTCGTGCAGGTCTCAGTACAGGCTCCATACTTCAAGTCTGGTAAGAATTTTGAATTAGCATCACAGTGAGGTTTCTATTCAGAACATTTAACATTGTTTGGTAAAATTTTTCAACACAAACTTGTTTCCTCCCTTAGGAGAGACCAGTGTTACTGACTGGGTGGACAGGATCCGTCAGGCACCCGCCCCCTGGGCGGAGCTTGAGTTTGAGAACATCATCATGACATTAGAATCAGAATATATAAGGAATCTGGACCGCCCTGACGAGGTGGCTAAACTTTGGGACACCATAATGAGAAGCATAGCTGACCTGGCAGCAAGGCCTGCCAAGTTCCCCCGCAAGGAGCGGTTTGTTGCAGATGTTCAGATCTCTCATGGTTGGTGGTACTATTAAATACTCTCAGTATCTTTGTTAGAATAAAGAAGCATCACTATTACAACAGAATCATGCTATTAATATTAATTACACTCACACTGTCCTGGTGATAACAATGTTCCCCCTTTTCCCCTTGCAGGTTTCATGCATGCTGGATACCCTATCATGATGCACTCCACCTCTGCCCCAGCTCTAGTAAATGTACAGGGAGCCTATAAAAGTGGCATGTGGGGATCCATTCACGAGCTGGGTCATAACCAACAGCGTGGAGTTTGGGAGTTCCCTCCACACACCACTGAGTGCACTTGCAACCTGTGGTCAGTGTACATACATGAGGAAGTTCTGGGTTTAAATAGGTCAAATGCTCATCCAGCCATGACTCTAGAAAACCGTCAGGCTCGTACCAAGATGTATTGCAGTGGCGGTAAGGATTTAAAAAGCTGGAGTATGTGGACAGCACTCGAGACATACATGCAGGTGCGAACAGACAGCATAAAATGTTATATTTGTTTATATAATTATTATGAAAGATATAATTGTGTCAATATAAAATAATATATTTATACCTATTTTTTCTCATCTTCCATCACATCAAATTTTTTTCCAGCTTCAGGAAAAATTTGGCTGGGATGCTTTCAAGAAAGTTTTTACTGCCTACCATGATATGAATGGAGTGCCAAATGGCAATGCAGGCAAGATGAATCTATATGCTGAGACCTTCTCCAAAGTGGTCAACATGAATCTTTGCCCTTTCTTCAAAGCGTGGGGTTGGCCCATCCAGCCCAGCACACAAGAGAAGATCTCTCATCTCCCTGAATGGAATGACCATCCTATGGTCCAGTATGCATAGGAACATCTTAGATAGCTTTTAAAATGTACAGTGCAAGTTTTAAGGCCCGTTCACACCAAGCACGATAACTATAAAGATAACGACGAAGATATAGTTCTAAAAATCGTTCTCAATATTAAAGAATAGCATAGTTCACACCACAACCATAACGATAACGATACAGAGGAACGATATCGTTGTGATCACTTTCAAAACTATTTTTTTCCAGCTGATGAACGATAAAACACTGACAGCCAATCAGAATCCATCCTGCTGTAACGAGCTCAAGAATTTAAAGCGGCAGACGCATGTGCGCTTAGAATAAACAGACGATATCGTTCGCTGGTGTGGACGCTAATATCGTTATCTTTATAGTTATCGTTCTTGGTGTGAACGGGGCTTTAATGTAGCTAATGGGTAATATTAAGTATAAAATTGATATATGCTTGCCTGGAATGTCATGGAAATTAACATTTCTTATAAGTACCTAGATGTGCAATTGATTCATGTCAGTGTAAAGTTATAAAATGTTCAGAGCACTTGATATTAACCAAAGGTGGCTATAGGCTAGTGGGCTAAGGTTAAACAGAATCAGAACATGCATGTAAAAAGCATGCATTTTACATGCACGACATATAGTATACATTTCATAAATACTAAAAACTGTGTGCACTGCAATTAACAGTATGGCATGGTATTTTGTATTGGTGTATTTGCCTTTTTTATCCAAGAGAATAAACCATATATAGCATTTTAAAAGACTCTGAATGGTGCATAATGTTGATGTGATTTGAAAATACAGAATTAAGCCCTGTTGGTAATACTCAAGAGATTTAATAAATTCATGTGAATGTGTTCGCCTAAGATTTGCATTGACGTTGAATAGCTCATTCACCGGTGCATCAGAAAATTGCTGAAGGAAGTCGACCATCTCATCTAAGGTGCGTTCTACAACAACATTCAGCTCTGTGTTTAGGGCAGTTGCAGCACCACTTAGGATAGGGCGGCCATTTTGAGTGACGCAGCAGTAAGCGTTCCAGGTGTACTCTGGGATGTTGACTCTTTTGACACTGTTCTTGATGATCCAGTTAGAGGAAGGAATTGCACCAACCAGTACATAAGCCTGATGACAGTTTGCATTGAACAAGCTGGTCAGTTTAGACTCATGTTTGTTCCAAGCGTTCTGATTCAGTGTTGAGTTTTGAGGCACCACATTGGTCAGGGTAAAGGTGGCATTACGACTTGGAACTAAAAGAGAGTGAAAACGGGAAAAAAACAGAAAAAAAATCATTCACTTCTGAGGTGATTTAAGGATATTTTTACTTCAGGAAGCCTCATTTTAAATCTATATTATCCCTAAGTGTCCACAGTACTAGCTTCTCACTTTGGCGATAAACGTAATAATGCTGAATGTCATCTGATCTATCTGAAACTATGACCTCAATCCCTAAAAATGTTAGCAGGAGTGAAGGCACAATGAAATACTTCATTAGCTGTTTACCTGCATGATGTCCATTGGGGTTCAAGTGTCCACGGTTAAATCCTGAGTTTGTGTTGTCTTCATTCAGAGCCTGTTTTCCTCCCAAATAGATGTCTGGGTTCTGCTGCAACAGCTTTTTTTGCAGCAGTTTGCAACTAGCAAAACATCATAGTCAGCAAAACAACGACATAAAAATCTCAAAGTTAGCCCTTTATTTCTACAATATTGGAACTAGAATTTTGTTGTTTATGTTTTTAAACTCCAGTGAATATCTCTCTGGGTAATATTTCATTGTATTATTATAATTTTATTTTACTATATTTTATTCTACTATATTATTATATTTTAAAATCAGTTTCTGTGTATCGTTTTGGCTAAAAATGCAATTTTCACAGTTATTGCAAAGCATAGTTCACTGAACAACTTTTGTGACAAGCTGAAATCTGGCATTAAACACCCTTTTATCAGTTTTCAGCCAAATTTAAAGAGTAAAACGGAATTGAAACTATCACTAAAAAGACTATATATATATATATATATATATATATATATATACAGTGTTGGGGAAAGTTACTTTTAAAAGTAATGCATTACAATATTGCATTACTCCATAAAAAAGTAACTAATTACGTTACTTAGTTACTTTTTATATTTTGTTGTTGTTGTTGTTTTTATTTATATTTACCTTCATTTTTACATATATATTATATATATATATAGAGAGAGAGAGAGACAGACAGGCAGACAGATAGACAGATAGATAGATGTATATGTAGGTATAAAGACACAACCCGAATATACTGCATACTGCAATTAAGTGACAAACAAACAAATAAATAAATATATAAACCCTTGAGCTAAATCCAGCATTAATTTCAGGTTTATGCTATTTAGTGCATGTCAAAATAGTGATTGTCTTTGGCTTTTTGTTCAGTAAAGCGACAGGTTTTTGTTGGTTTATTAAGAAGTCTGTTAAGATCAGCTGCCATACTCTCATACTATTGTCCAAAACATATTTGCAAATTGTCGATATACAGGTTGTGTCTGAGTCATCTTTCCAGAGTTAACTAACACTAGATGGCAGAATAGTGACAGAATTCATGTGCCATTAGAACTCAGCAGGTCTCTGGGCCTCAGATTCCTACAGAATATATAAAAAGCTAGAAAAATAAGAACAGCTGTAGAATTGTATATTTTGTATTAAGATTTGTATCCATATTTTCCTCATCCTATATATATTTGTACTTAAATTATCTTAACCTATTGATTTTATGATATAACGCTACTAAAGTAAATCTAAAAATAATTAGGCTACGATGAAAGAAAATAAAATTGATCATACATCTGACAGTCATGCTGAAACATTAACAGTTCATCATTCAGTAAAGCCATCTGAAGAAATGTGCGAGTTTCATATAAAGTATATTATTACATATTATTTAAATAGATGTTTTAAACAGTTAAATCTGACATATTACCATCACACAAGTTGGTTTAAGTCCAGTATCACATACCTTTATGAAATGGTTTCAAAAGAAACTCTTTGAGATAATGTACCTTTAAAAAGCTACATATCTGTGATTTTCAGACCCGTGGCAGTGCAAAGGTGTGGAACGGGCCAAATTCAAACATCTTCCATCCACTCTCCTCCTCTGTGTCCTTTAAGTCTATGCATTTCAGATGTATTCATACATTTCCAATATATTTATGCATGAGTTCTCTCCACTCACCCCTCCCTCCCTGCACACCCCATCCCATTAATGTAATCCATCACCCCAGCATCATCCGCCATGCAAGCAGCCCCTGAGTTGCCATGGCAACCACCTCAGGCCCCAGCTCTTTGCAACCGTGCTCTTATTGGAAGGAAAGCAGGCAGTCTGAGGCTGTCTGGTGGATGTGGTAATTGGCTTGGAGTCTCCAATCCCGCCCCCCACACACACACACAAACACACACATGCATACACAAACTCAAACAAATATGCACAAATAATGCAGCAGAACACAAGACATTTTTGATTTAGAACTGAATGTTATGGACAGAATTCTGATTTTAGTGCAAACGGGTTGAAATTTTGGGGTTTGGTAAAAGTCAAGCTAGCATGGAAAGGACAGGCATATTGGAATTGTGTTTGGAAAAGGAAAGTGTACTTTACTTTTTTTTTTTTTCCTTTTTTTAACTCTGGATTGAGACTAAATAATTAAAACAAAATGTAAAAAGTGTGGCACAAATAGACTGATTACTGGTTATTTAACTGTGTTTCTCCACAACAGGCAGGCAGAAGGTGCAAATACCTGTTTTACAATTCACTCTTCCAATTAAAAGCACAGCTTTACAGTACAGCGTGTCTGCTAGATTGCATGTCATTTATCAAGATGTAATGTTCTAGCTGTAGGAGAGAGAGAGAGAGAGAGAGAGAAAAAAAAAAGAGCCTTATTTTATCCCACAAACAGTTTTAAAATGGTTGCAGCCAGTCAGTTTTCATGCACTAGCGGAGGAAGCATATGTTGACCAATTTGTTTGTAAGTATTAAAAGTGCTACACTTTTTCGACCTAAGGTCTGAAATTTAGTCAAGGCTATTTTGCACCAAGACGTATGTTTCATTTTCACCGCTTTTATGTCCCTCTTAGAATTTAACAGGCCGTTTTTCACTGCTGTGCCTTTAAGACGTCTAGTTGCACACACTCTTCGCATATGAAATGAGTAACAGCTCTTTTCTGCACTTTTTCAAGGGCTGTGGGGTTTCTGTTAGGCCTGAGACAAGTTTGCAGTAATAGTATCATTGAAAAACCTCTGTCTATTGCTTTGTGAAATATTCATAAAATTGGGGCTGCAGCCAACGAGAAGTTTTATAATCGATTAATGTAATGTCAATTAATCTGATAAAAGAAATCTAATAAATATTATTTAAAATAATACTCATTGCAATTTGATGGTTATGAAAACAAATAGTCAATGTATCTATGTATGCAAAAAAAAAAAAAGTTGATTGCTTACCATTTAACCCTAAAAAGTGCAAAGCCATAAGGAGACATCAGAAATTAAATTATTGCTATTTTCGATCTTATTGGGACTCAAATAATACAATTTCATTATTTTTTTTCTTTTTAAAACTTGACTCTTATATTTGAGCCATAGCCATATAAATAAATGTACATTTATAGCCATATGTCTAACCAAGTTATGTTCCAAATTTGAAGTTGATATCACAAAAATTGTGCTTCGTGAGATTTTATTTGGGCACTATACCAAAAATAAACACTAACTGTATTGATTTTTTGATGCAGTTTTCTGTCACAAATTAATCAATTTCTGTCACAATATCACTTCTATTACAAAACAGTCACCAAATATGGAACCTTGACTGTCAGACGTTTTCAACGATATGTGTTTTGTCAAGATCACAAAAAGATTTGATTTTCTAAAACACAAGCCACAAAATCACAGTCTGTTTTTATATCTTGATTTTTACCCCTAAAAGGGCAACGTATCCCCTGAGATACAAACATTTAGAGACAGATTACAAACTCTTTCCCCGCCAGCATTTTGGAAAAAAGTTGCCAGCCACCGCTATCGATTTTGATGATTTTCACTAAAATTTGATGGCCTTCAGTATATTTTTCTGTATGAATCTTTGAATATGCAATACACCAAAATAAAGATCAGAGCCTCTACCTTTAAACAAAAAAAATCAGTTTTATTCTAGTTTAAAGCATTCTTTTTTTTATCAACACTTGAATATAAGTAGGGCCTAGGTTTCATAAAAATGCATAATTTTGAGCAAAAAGGTGAGGAAATCACATTTTTATCAAAAACTACATCTGGATAATATTCAGTATGATTATCAAAGCATAAATCCAGTAAATCGCTTCCATCAACACCTCCAAAGCTTGCACAGACATATTCCACTTCCTGGATCAACATTTTACTCCGTAACATTATGCAGTTTTCATTTATATGCTGTCTATTGCTGATGATCGCATTATTTTTCATATGCATCTGTTTACATAAGAGATCACTCGTTGCTCCGTCCTGTTCATGTGTGTGTTTGTTCGGGAGGTTTTGTACTCATTCAGGAGATGTGTAATAGTGCCCCCGAGTGTATAACAGTGAAAACACGAAAAGCCGTAAAATCTCGTCTTTGGCGGGGAAGCGTTTTCGTGTAAAAGACGAGATAACTCGTCAATGGCGGGGAAAGAGTTAATTAACAAAATTTCAAAGTAAACCTAATAAGCTAATGCTGAGCAATAGCTTAAACAGGTAATTCCCTTCCAACATGTATAAATATGTGAACTAGATCAACTTTTTATCGCCGGCGCACTTCGATCATTCAAGTCATGTGAAGTTTAACCGAGATTCCTTGCTGGACGACAATCCTCTTTATACAAAATGGAAATAACTGAGTGATTTTCTAACGTGCAGATGAAGATACAACAGTAAAGTATAAGTTATGTGCTGAGAAAAATGTAGTAAACAGCAATATCTGTAAGCGCGTATCAAGTATAAAGTATATCCTCATGTTTAGTTTCATGTACTTTTCCTTGAGAAGTTCTCTTTACTCATTTTACAGATACGTTTTTTTTTTTCATAGAAGCATTAATTAGTACTGTAAATGGGATGTGTTTGTGCACAGTGCACAGACTCGTTTAATCGATAATCACATTCGTTGTTAATTATTTTCATTATAAATTAATTGTGAAATAACAAAATAATCTAAGCAATGTGCCTACAAGTTTTAATAGTACTTTTATATGTACGTTTAACGTATTAATATGTACATGTAGGCTAAAATAAAGGCCCAACATTTAGGAGTAAATAAGGTACAAAGATATACCTTTTAGCTTTTATCGCCCCAGTGACAGTAGCCTACATTTTTCTGAGAGTGTAGGAGACTATAGTGCACTAATCATTTGACCTAATCATACTTTTATGATACTTTTATGGTACATTTGTCCCTTTTGAAGCTTGAAAGCTCCAGTTCCTATTCATTGTAAATGGATGAAAAATAGCAACCAGTGCATTCGTCAAAATGAGTGTTTTCATTATTAGCTGAACTACTTTTGTAATTGTTCCAAAAGATCCAAATCAAATTGAATCTTTGATTTAAAACACAACCAAAAAAAGACACATATATCCTCTGTTGCTGAATAAAGTTACATTTTGTATTTCAGCGCTGCTTCACTGGAAACATCACAGAAGACAAAATCAGATAATGGTACATTTTTTTATTTCCTGCTTGTCAAAATGGACAGAAATAAAAGAAAGGACATTCTTTAAAATGGATCACTGAGCAGCAGTGATCAGAGCCGCTCAGTTCCACGAGGAGCACCCATTTCAAGTTCAATGAAAACAAATGTACAACTCAGTCCTGAGTCAGAACACGCTTCTTTTCTCCATACGTCTGTTTTATTTTTCTATGGACAGTTACAAGATAGGAAAACACTCACACGTCCTCTCGCACAAGAGTATCTTTTGTGTGTGTGTGTTTGTGGGGGGAAAACTGCAAGCGAAAATCACAGCACAACAATACACAGGTAGAGAAGACCCTGCAAAATCAGCGAGACAGAATAAAGACAAAAAGAGCACAGATCTCAAACGAAGCTGGACAGAGAGAGGACACAGTGGTCCATGTTGAAACGGAAATGTAGTTGCCCACCATTTTAACAATCTGGTTTAGCGTTGTGTACCCATAATCCCTCATCCCACATAATGCCACTCGTACTCTCACATTACTAAGAATACAATCACATCATTATGACTCCACCCCTCATCAATAAAGGCCTGCGGACTAAAACGTATTTTCATACAAACCAATCACAGCCCCTCTTTTAGCATGACAATCATTTGAAAATACTACAGAACATGAAGGTTAGTTTCTAACCAAAAATCTCACCAAGGCAGACAAATCATAATATTTTTCCCCCTTAATACTGTTAAAAGTTAAATGTGTCATTTCTGCGGCACTGAATAGAATTGCAAAAATTGCAAAAAAGGTTTTCAAAACACTTTAACCAGCCCTTCCATCTGCCATTGGTCACACATACAGACAGCTCCGCCTCCAAACTCTTGCTATTGGTTGAGCCAGTGTTGCTATGCTGGGCTGCTCATACAAACATAGCAATGCTTTGAAAACGCCACAGAGCCACAGTGTTTTGGCTTCAGGAACTGAGAGGGAAAGAATCAACACATTCCATGTGTAATTATTGTGTGTAATCAATATCAGCACATGCAAAATGTGTCTGTAATTTCATCTTGGGTGTAAATTGCTTTGATTTTATTCTCAAAACTCTCTAATAGTGCCCTCATCCAATAAAATCACACAGACTGTGCAAAATAGTAATACGTACAAAAAAGAACAACGAGGGGTTGGCTGAACAGAGAAGTTGATATATCAAAATGTGAAATCAAGATTATTTCTACTGAAGACGAAACATTTCTACAACTCTTTTAAAAAGAATCGAAAAGATTTACATATCTGGCATCAGAGTTACCAATGGCGTAGTGCTCATTAAAACCATAAACTGGAAAATGATACAAAAATAGAAATAACCCAATAACATGGATTAATATTCCACTGACAGCGTAGAAAAGGCTGTTTTCACATTTTGATGCATTACAGCACATGGAACATTTCACTTGAGTCTATAGCATGGACTGATTCTGGAAAGACAGAGCACTTATCTATTTACAGCAAACGTCTCGCAACGTAAAGCTCAAGGACTCGGTGTAGAGAAAATGGCAGGCAGTCTTTTCAGTTAGGCCACGGATAAGAGGGGACTTTGGGTTCAAAACAGTCACCTCAGCACAATCGCACACACATGCTGCCGTCCCCGTAACACTCCTCTGGATTTAGCTTGACATTTTTTTCTTTTTTTAAGCAGGCTGCAGTAGCAAGTCTCAGAACACAAAGCAGACTTATAGTAAAGAGCTCATTTTACAAAAGAGGCGCACAATTTTCTTGTCACAGAAAAGGAAAAATGCCCCTCCAAAGAGACCGGGAAAAAAACAGTCTCCAAAGCTGGTCTTCAGTTTGTCCAGGAAATCAAAATCGATGGCATCTGAAATCGTCAGAATGTCACAAACCCCTCCCACTTTTTCAAAACACCCCGCCCACTGTAGTCTCCGCCCACTAGCATTCTGCCGTTTACAGGTTAAAAGTTCCACAAGAGTTTTAAAGCGCACATACATACAGACGCAACTTCCCCAGAGAGGGTCACAAACACAAAAACATTATTGCAGATTAAGTGTGCTTTCTTCGATTTTTTGTCCTTGAATGATTTAAAAACGATACTATTACAACATGCAAGCAAGTCATCATAAAAAAGAGAACAATCGAACATTTAACGCCCTGTTTTTAAAACAAGGACAGACGTTGCCCGATAAATATACACTCTTAGAAACACGCCCTGGCTGAGAGGGAATTTTATGGTGGCTTGTTCAGAATAGGAAGAGAAGGTGGGGATCATGTTGGAAGAAAAATGATTGAAATCTACTTTTCTTTCTTTTCTTTTTTCACACAGAGCAAATTTGACTCTGGTTGATAGACATGCACCTCAGACCTTCCTAATAAAGGGATCTATATATATGAAAACAGTTTGCAGCATTAAGACTTCCCTAGAAGTGACTGATATTCTAGAATTTTCCAGAATCAATACAAGTTACGTTGATTCCCACAAAAAAATCATTTCTACTGGTCCCCGTTTTCTTTTTAAAAAATGTGCAAGAATGAAGAGGCATATAATGGGGACAATTTTTGGAGAATTTAAAAGCACAAATGTCAAACTTACAATATTATAAAAACACGTACATTAATTTTGCAGTTAAAATGTCTGTTAAAACTCTCATCTTTTTTTATGGTTGTTGTAGGCTGATGTTGCCATGGCAACAAAGTTACAAAATTGGACATAACTTCACAGAAAAGGTCAGTAAGTGTTTTTTTCGCACTGAAATCATGTTAACACATACTGTTTGTGTCTTCTGGCTATACTTCATTAACTGTTTTTAGTATTTTAACACAGTTTGCCATTGTAAGTGCCTCACTAGGTTTAAATGTACTCAAGTAATCCATTTAAAAACTGACTGATGACTGATGGCTCAATCAGACTGAAAAGCCTTCATGTAAACAACTCCATCAATCGTATTGAAATGACATTAAGGCAGTAGCTTTCTCATACGCAGCAACTGGGCCTCACATATGTGCTGAATTTCTGTATGGAATATATATAATGCACATGTAAACAAATATGTGAATCGGATTGAAGCATTTAGGGTTCATATAAACAGATCTTCCATAATCTGAAATCAAGTAGATTCATTTTGAGTGACGAAATTTAGTGCTTGTGAACTGTAGAGGTCTGGGTGGGATGGATTGTTCAATCCTGCTCCCACAGAAATATGTTATATTTTGTCCTGTTAACGCCTACAACTTCATGTTTTGTCCCGCTCGTGTCTGCAAAAGCCCGCAGATTTTTCAGTCTCGTTCCAGTGTCATAGCCTATTTTTTCCAATTCCCACACACACACAGCGCTCACAGATCTCAAGTGCCAGACTTGTGTGTGTTGTATGTTAACAACTTGTTGCAATTGTCGCAGCAGGCAATGGAATTGTCGCATAAAAAAGAAAAACATTGAGAATATCCGAGCCTTCACCTATAAATTGTTTATTTTTTGTTGTGCCTATTTCATAAAAACTAACAAAATTGATTAACTTGACATTTATATTTTACCCCACGAGTCATTTCTTTCTTCCGCTTTTCACGCACATATCTATGAAAACTTATTTCTGCCACAAAATAAAAAATAAATGCAATTTTATTTAGCGTTTTGATTGCTACGAGCGGGTGTGTGCGGAACAATGTTTATATTTATGGAATCTTATTTCATCCATGGAATAAAAAAAATGTACACATTAATTTCGAGTTTATATATCACAATTCAGACTTTTTTGAGTCAGAATTGCGGGACTGATGTGCGTCAGAACTGTGAGATATAAACTCGAAATTCTGAGAAAATAAAGACTGAGTTTTGAGATAAAAGTCATAATTATCTTCTTTTTTTTTTTTTTATAAGATTGCATTGAGTCCTGTAGATCCCAACCTCTACCTCACTCTAAGGAAAATAAGGGACCAGTATTGTGGTAATCGAAATTATTCCACAAAGGCTGTCGATTAACTTGTATCAAACCAGGAATATTCCTTTTAACGCAAACTATGCTAGTGATATATCACCTTTTTTTTTATTTTACTGTGATGTGTTGCAAGAACCAAAAGTTGTACCTTCAAGGGATATTAATTATTGAAGAATTCATTCATCTCTACAACAGAAGTCTAATTACAGCTAGAATAAGGCCAAATTGAATGACTAAACATGATCTCATTACGTGCTGGTGTCTGCTCCTGAAGAATATACCGCGAAGAATCAATGGCACGCTGATACCATCTCTCACCAGAGCTAAACCAACCGAAAACTGCGGTGAGATCATGTGGCACTCGTCTCTTTTGCAGTTGGTGCGTCATGTAATGGTGTCACAGAGACTCCTCCCACTGACACGCCCCCCCCCCTCCCCTCAGACTCGTGCAAAATGTCTCCTCAGCGACAAACCGTTTGGCACTACTTGTCTAACCACCATAAGATGGTTAGATTTCTTATTATTGTTTATTAGTATTTTTGGTAACAATTTATAATAAGGTCCCATTAGGTAACATTAGTTAATGCACTGACTAACATTAAGTATCAATGAACAATACATTTGTTACAGTATTTAAAAAATAGACAAACCGTTTGGCACTACTTGTCTAACCACCATAAGATGGAGTCAAACAAGAAGAAGACCTCTCTGATCCATGAAGGAAAGAACTCTTTGGAGGGACTGTTGAGGAAAGGTCTGCTCGAGTCCCAACTGACATACAAAAATGTTAATCGCACCCTACGTTTTCCTTGCAGTCACCATGCAGGCAATGGGCAGATGAAACATGTTCTCTTCTGGTGGATGCTGGGGGAGTCTCTTTGGATCTGTGATGATGGGATAGAGTAGGATGAGACTGCTATGGTGAAGTAGGGACGGAGATTAGGTTAGCGTGATGTAGGCGGACGCTTTTTCCTTTAGCTGGCGCAGACACAGATGGCAACTCCAGCTCCCTGCAAAGGAAGAGCCACAAATGTTGTATAATATTGAGGTGTGTAATATTTAGAAATAGCAGTTCTTGTACACTACGAAATGTATTGTTTATCAGTATTTTCGTCTTTTTTCTTTTTGTTTTGAGAGAATCTTGAATTTAGTTTGTTTTTGTTTTTATCACATTAGCAAATACTGGTTTGTTGTTGGATGCACAAACCTCTATAAAATGGGCTAGATTTATGCAACACACACAAACATTATTATATTATATTATATTATATTATATTATATTATATTAT
>NW_015555720.1:79567-88378 GCF_001515605.1 Sinocyclocheilus anshuiensis
TTAATTAATAAAAAAAACACTAGATTAGCAAGATTTATGCTTAAAACAAAACAAAAAAAACACACAAAATATTGTATAAATTTTATTTGTTAATGAAGTATTTATTAATTGATGTTAATTTATATGATATAAACATTGTATAAAAAATTATATATTCTACTCCAAGAATAATTTATTGGTAAATGTTGAAATTATCATGAACTAATCTATCTATCTATCTATCTATCTATCAATTTCTTAATATTATATATGTATACTTGTGTATGTGTGTGTGCATATATATATATATATATATATATATATATATATATATATATACTTATATATATATACTTATTTGTATATTTATACAAATTTATATGAAAATAACTATATACTTGAACTATATATTTGAACATACATGAAAATAACTCCTAGGACTCTATATTATTTTATGCATTTCTACAAATACAAAAATAGTGATTAAGAATATGATTCTTTTTTTTATTTCCTTTTTAAACACATCAATTTTAAACACATAGCACATACCCTCCGGAGGCTCCGACATAGGTGGGCTTAGACAATACATGTGATACCCTCTGTCACAATCATCACAGAATAAAAGCTGATCCTGTAAAAATAATGCAAGTTGATCCTTGTATGCACATGTCCCCAAACACCAGCGCTGGGGCCCTGGATTAAACAGTTCAGAAACACAACAAAGAGTCCACTGGAAAAGTAAGTTGCTTCGTTCAGTTGACTTACATCGTTCTCTGATGTTCCGCACAGGCTGCAGGATTTGCACTCGATGCACTGCCAGCGGTAGGTCCTCACCGCCGCCGTCATGTTGACCGTGAACTGCAGGCACGACGGATGACCTGCAAGAGCCCGAGAAGAAGGTAATATGTTGAGAAAATTAATAAACCCCATTTCCGAGGGGAGCTTACATGGCTTTGGTCGCACCTGATCGGCCACAGTCCGCACAGGAAATTAGATCTTCAGGACAGCCTGTTTTCTTAGAGCCTCCTAGACAGAAGTCACAGTAGCCGTTCGGGATGACAGAACCATCGGCTGCTTTTTTGGCTGCAAAGAGAAGAGAAAAGTGCACAAATTTAAATGAAAAGAAAGAAGTTAAAAATATGTTATTATTAAATGATATTAGTTATCATAGACTAACAATGAACATGTTTTACAGCATTATTATTCTAGGTGTATGGTAATTTACAAATATAATATTGTTCATCTGTAATTAATGATTGCGCAAACATTAACCTACAGTACCGTTCACAAGTTTGGGGTCTGTAAGATTTTTAATTTAATTTAATTTAATTTAATTTAATTTAATTTAATTTAATTTAATTTAATTTAATTTAATTTAATTTAATTTAATTTAATTTAATTTAATTTAATTTAATTTAATTTAATTTAATTTAATTTAATTTAATTTAATTTAATTTAATTTAATTTAATTTAATTTAATTTAATACTTTTATTCAGCAAGAATACATTAAATTGATCAAAAGTCATAGTAAAGACATTAATTGTGTTGCAAAAATGTTATGTCAAATAAATGCTGTTCTTTTAAAATTTCTATTTATCAAAAAATGCAGAAAAATTGTATTACGGTTTCCACAAATACTAAGCAGCATTGTTTTCACAGTCTTCAACACTGACAACCAACCAACCAACCAACCAATCAATCAATCAATCAATCAATCAATCAATCAATCAATCAATCAACAAATAAACAAACAAATAAATAAAATAAGAGCAGCAAATCAGCATTTTAGAATGATTTCTGCTGCTGAAAATTCACCTTTGCCATCACAGAAAAAATAAAAAATATATTAAAACATAAAATAATATTTACTGTATATATAATAATATTTCACAATAATACTGTTTTATTGTAGTTTTGATCAAATAAATGCAGCCTTGGTAAGCATAAGAGTTTTTTTTTTAAATACTGACTGCAAACTTTTAAACAGTAGTGTAGAATAATTCGAATTTTGTTCATTGTTAGTTAATTCATTAGCTAATGTTAATCATGTGAACCTTATTGTCAAGTGTTACAAGAAAGAAAGAAATAATGACATGAATATAATAATTTTTTTTTTTGAAGAAGAAGATTATGTTAGATGTAGGAAGTTGAGATGTTGAGGATAGTTGCTATGCAGTCGCAAGGTTAATAACATTCTGGTATCTAAACATGACTTCAGTCCTTCATGCAATGTCCATCTTTGAGATATATATATATATACTTTTTGCCCATTTTAGTATTCACCAGAAGAAAATCACATGTCTGATAACTCAACAAATAAATATCATTCATGTAGCACAAACATTGTAATACTGAGAACTCCCACCCCTAAATATGAGAAATAGTGCGAGCAGCATTAACTAGAGCTGCTCATATGAAGCCCGCCGGATTGTGTAGTGTGTTTCTGTCCATATGTTTCCTATCACAGTGGTATATGGGCCTGCTGAAGCCTGCAGTCGGAGCGGAGGGAGGGGGACAGGCTCTCCACTGGGAGAACTGGAGGTCTGTTAAATATTGTCACAGGAAGAGAGGAAACTGCTGTGGAGACAAACAAATACACAGCAGGAGACTGGTGTATATAATTAACAAGGAAAACAAAGACAGCTCTGTGTGCAGCGCTCAGATCGCCTTGAATTCATGGCTGAACAGGTCTAGCTTTCAGCCGGTTGAATTTAATGCAACAGTGCGACTGGTTTTGCTTGCATATATATAGTAGAAATAAGCATATGTGGCAGTGTAAAACACACACACACACACACACACAGTGATCATGAGCGGGTGATTTGGAGAGCTCTGGCCCTCTCCAGCGAGGTCATTAATTCACTTCATCCTCTAGAGATCCTATCAGTGGGGGAGGGAGCATGTGTGTGTGTTAGAGAGAACGGGGGAATCTGGGCTGTTTTCTTCCCTAATCTCTAGAGAGAAGAGAGAGAAAGGACCAGGATAAGATAAGAGACAGAGGAAGCATTAAAAAACCCAGTGTTCGCCGTCCAAACTTCTGTGTGAAATCATACGCAAATAACTCCACAAATTACGCATGCAAAACTGAGCGGGGCAAGAACTGGACCGAAGCGGTTTGTAAATCAAGATGGCATTAGGACGTACTGTAGAGCTTGTGGTGTGTGAGAGGCTACATTGTGTTGTGTGGATATCAGCAGCAGCATTAGAGATGAGCACACTGTGTGCTCGGGAGCTGTCCAGGGTGCTTAAAGCCAAACGCTACACTTTTCAGCACAGGTCAGGTCTCTGCACAGTTTGAATAGCGGGGAAAAGAAAGCCCTGACTGTCTGCAGTCCACTGTTTCACTGTTATGTAGTTAAAAACCGTATGAGAACTTCTCACTAATGCATGGGACAATTCAAAATTGCGCAAAGAAATATATACAATCCAAAAATACATCAATTGTATCTGTTGTTTCTAATTTTACAAATAAATCTTTGTATTGCACTCAGCTTTGCAAAATACATGTTAATGCATTTGTGGGGGGAATCAAATAAACACCTAAAAAACTGGCAAAATCTTGTTTCAGTTTTACATTTGGAAACGTTTCACGAATTTAAAACTTAATTAATTTGTCAAACTATTATTATTATTATTATTATTATTATTATGTAAACAATTCAAATTATCTGTGTCACAAACAAGCCGTCTTCCTCACTTGTCTTTATGTTTTATGATGATAATAATATGTGTATATATGGTCTGTATAATAATAATAATAATAATAATAATGCAATTATCTACGACACATGAGCACAGTGCTTCAAGAGCCTTTAAGGAAAATCTCTTTCTACAGTTGCTATTTCCCTGTGAGCTGATCTGAAATTAAGACAGCCAATCAGACTGGAGCTTGCCGATTTTGTGTGTAACCAGATGGTCAGTCGATGGTTCATTGTTCTGAAGCTGAGACTAGCATACAGCGAGTAACCAGTTCACACTTGCCATGCCACTCACTTTAATAATCAGTGGGTAAAAATAGTAAAAGCTAGTTTAAATAGAGAACAAGAGGTTGGAATGCAAATTATAAGGATAATTACTGAAAGCTGGGCAGTTCACCGAAAATAAGGAACCAAAGACTCAAAGGTTAGCTTCACATTCACACTGCATAATTAGACCATAAAAACTGGTGAAGGAGTGAACTGCACTCCAGAAAGCAGCACTACAATCTGTCCTACACAAATATTGGCTGCAGAATATGACATGAGGGTGAATAAATAATGACTGAATTTTCATTTTTGGGTAAACGGTTCCTTTAAAGAATGCTGAAGAGTTAATTTTATAGAAGATTACAAAAGGAGGTACCTGACAGCAGTGTTTAGTATTGCTAAGATACTGTTATAGTTTTTCCTAATATTTTGAATTACTTTTTATTTTAATATTTTCATTTTAATTGTAGTTAAAGTTGTAGTAATTCTGTTATAATATAATATAATATAATATAATTCACTGCAATTTAACAATATAATTAAAAATTATAACTATAAATCTCTACATTTAGTGATGTTGTCATGTCTACAATAAAAATATTTGGATATATATTATTTCAAATCTCATGTAGAGACAATTGATTAAAATTGATAAGTTTTAATGAAATTTATATTCATTTATATTTCATTTAATAATAACAACAAGAACAACAACAATTATTCCAGTTAATGTTAAATTTTATTTTTTAGCAACAAATTTTTATATGGTTTTAGTTTTAATTTTAGTTTTAGTTAACTATAATATCCCTGCTTGACCGTACTGTGGCAAAGATTGTTCAGTGAAAAGTTATGAAACACATGCAAGCATTGACTAATATATACTGTAAAATGTAGTAACCTGCGAATATTACCTTAAAAACTATTTTTAAATTAGTTTTCAGTTAGGTTTTAGTTAGTTGAGTGATGTTAAATAATATTTGTGGCTTGAATAAAACCAGTTATTTTAGACATTACAATTTTTTTGATTTCTTACAGTTTTGAAAATTCTTACAGAATTAAAAAGTTGTAAGAAGAGATCTGTTCTTTTGTCCCTCTGTTTTTTATGCGTCTCAAAGGCGGCTGTGCTCACGAGTCCCTGAGGAGCGCACGCATACACAAACACACATCTCCATCTGAACACACTCTGCTGCTGTCTCACATGTACTAAACACAAACAACATATATGTATAAAATAAAGGCTTGAATAAAAGATCTGAAAGAGCATAGAGTGAATCAGTCATTTCTGGCATGAGCGCAGGGCTGCCCCGTAGCCTGCCTGACTCCAGCAAAAGCCTATCAATGATTAAAAGCCTGCAGTTGTGTTTAAAGTGTAGTGTTCGGATGTCAGCCACAGGCAATCAATCCTGCTTTCTCGAACATGTGCGCGCACACACACACACACACACATATTCACACAAAAAAGAAAGATGGGAGGAGAGAAGGGGAGAAGCAGACAGATGCTCTGTTCCAAAATCTAGTGAGCTGCCTCCATAGGCGGCATGTTAAGGCATCATAAGGCATAATCCCCACCCAAAGCCTGTTCCAAAAGGTAGGAAGCTTAATTATAATGCCATAAGACCTCATTTCAGCCACATGTTTTCTTTGTGGAAAAGGAAATCCCAGAATGAGAGTTCACTTCACTTAGACAAAATTCACTCATTTAGAATGTCAAAAAAACCTTGTGTAATTACATCATTATGCAGTATAAAAATATATGAATCTATAAATATATATTGATTAAATATATCAATATACAATTAACTACATTTAATCAAAATAATTTACCATATGTACTACCACTAAAGTTACTGGTGTCTGTTGTGATATCTACAATAGAAAATATTATTTTTGATCTCAAGAGACGATTGATTGATCTAAAATAAATTTAATTCCATATAAAAAAAATTATATCAAATATTTAATTCAATAATAATAATTTCTTTTGTATTTAAATATACTTAGAATTATCATTATTGTTATTAATATAATAATTATACATTGTATTTATATTTCAGAATTTAAATTGTGTTAAAAAATAGTAATAATGCAATATGTGTTATATATTGTTAATATGATATGATATAATATAATATTATATCATATCATATCATATCATATTAATTATTAAACAGTGAATTTATATAAGTGTTTATTTATTTAGTTAATTATTCGTTCGTTCGTTCGTTCATTCATTCATTTAGGTGATAAAATTTAAGATTATAAATACCATTCTATATGAAACATATTTAAAATTCAATAATACTAATAATAATAATAATTGTAATGCTTTGTACTTGTAATTATGATTTTATTACTATTATTGCTATTATTATTATATTGTTAATATAATATAATAATTATATTATATTAATAATTGTATTAATACACAGAAATTTAAATTTCTTTCTATATAAAAGTTATGTTTCATTCAAAAACAATAGCACCTTATTATTTACATATACTTTATAATATGATTTATAATAATAATAATTTTATTAATAGTTTATTAAATAACTTGTTCTTATAATTAAGGCATTATAAGATGCCTATATAAAGTCTTGTTTCATTAGCTTAGTATCATGCTAACGCCAAACTCTATTGAAGTTGAGTCGAGTCTCCCATGCAGAGTTGCTGCCTATGAAGAGTTTTCCAAATCGGTCACTTTTGAGTTTCCATGACAGTTAGGAGACAGCTTTTCTAGAAGACATCTGTCTATGCAGACAGCAGACAGCCAGGCAGCACACTAGGTATTGGACCAAAGCCCTATATTAACACAAAAAAGAAGATGTGAAGAACAGAGAGATGAGTCAAGCCAAAAGAAAAACATCGATAGATAGTTTTAGAGACAGACGCAGGAGTTTCTTTGCCATGGCTTCCTACCTCCCTAAATCTTTCCCAATGCAGCATTTGGCCAGTTACGAGGAGAATGCAGGGCAGAACAGTACACTTCACAGCTTTCAAGTGTGTCTGCAGCCCCATGGGAATCCAAAGACAGAGATAGGAAGAGGAATCCTCAGATACCTCCTTCCCTTATCATTTCTCGCTCTCTCCGCACCCCTCACTTCTCCAAATTATCCTATAGTGACACCATTCTATTTTAGCAAGATCACACATCTCTAATTAGGACACAATTGGCTGGGAGAGAAAGCAGCTCAAAGTAACAGCGCCACAGGAAGTTCTCGCAAGCACCTGTTGGCACAAACCGTTCCACGGTCACACATCCCAAAAAACTTGAGGCAATCAAACTAGAATCACGCAAAAGCATTTTAGCAGCATCTCTCACACTAATAAAGATGATTGCACATGCCTGATCTGACATGTACATCGCTATGACTGTAAAATAAGGGTTAGATTAAAGCTTAAGGAGAAAGACAGATGCACATTTAGGAAGTCAAGCAGCGCATGAGTCACTGATGGAGCGCAATATCATTCTGCACCATTTTTGATTTGTCCTTCAGTTTCTAACAAAATACATGTACTTAAATACATAGACGTGTCAAAAGAACAGCATTTATCTTTTGTCACATTATGAATGTGTTTACTGTTTGATCAGTTGAATGAGTCTTTGCAACTTTTGAATGGTGGTGTTCACAGTTTCCATAAAAATATTAATAAGTATAAACAATTTTTAGCATTGATAATTATAATAAATGTTTATTGAGTAAAAAAGCATCTTACAGTGATTTTTGAAGGATTCAGCTTGCACGGGAATAAATTACATACAAAATTTTATTCAAATAGAAAACAGTTCTAATATTTTACAATAATACATCAGTTCTTTCTGGTTCTCAAATCTGATTGGCTGAGAGCCTTTTCCGGGTGTGCTATATTCTAGCGATAACAGAACTCCAACTGTTTTACCGTTTGTATTCTTCCCGGAAGTGCATGAGGAGCTTACCAGGTTGTGGATGGCACCTTTTTCTGCCAGAAATCGACCTGCTAATTCCTCCTCCCTCACCACTCTCGACGGTGGTGCAGCTAGGGGGTATACGGGGGTCCCCCCGGTGGAGCGGTTGGTTGCGATGCAGTTGTGTCCTAATACCGCCTCCACCCGGCAGGGCGAACCGTGCCTCCGGGCAGGAGTGCCCCTAGAGCAGGTCTCCAGGCATGCTGTGGTTCACACGGATGCCTCTACCACTGGCTGGGGGGCCACGTTTGATGGGCTTGCAGTGTCGGGTGTTTGGACGGGCCCCCAACTGCACTGGCACATCAATTGCCTCGAGTTGCTGGCAGGCAACTTACTGGCCCACTTGGACTTGGTTCCTGGAACTGGTGCTCCTCATGACAGCCCCTCCTTGGCAGATTCCTCTGAGGAAGGATCTACTGACTCAGAGACGGGGTTGGAGCGAAGGCTGTCTCCCTTCACCCTTAAAGTCTATGTGGCTGCGATTGCTGCCAACCGCGACCCCGTCGAAGGGAAATCGGTGGGGACATGGCCCCCCTCTATACCCTCTTGGGACCTGACTCTAGTCCTCAGAGCACTACAGCAGGGCCTATTTGAGCCATTGCAGACAGTCGAGCTAAAGTTTCTGTCAATGAAAACTTTGCTCCTGCTTGAATTGGCCTCCATCAAGAGGGTAGGGGACTTGCACGCATTTTCGGTCGACGAATTGTGCCTAGAGTTTGGGCCGGCTGACTCCCAGGTAACCCTGAGGCCCCAACCCAATGTGCCCAATGTTCCCACTACTCCCTTCAGGGATCAGGTGGTGAGCGTGCAAGTGCTGCCCCCAGAGGAGGCAGACCCAGCCCTAGCTTTTCTCTGTCCCGTCCGAGCATTAAGATGCTACGTAGACCGGACACAAAGCTTCAGGACCTCAGACCAGCTCT
>NW_015555720.1:88586-91823 GCF_001515605.1 Sinocyclocheilus anshuiensis
GGGGTGTTGCATCCTCCTGGGCGCTGGCTCGTGGCGCCTCGCTGACAGATATTTGTAGAGCTGCGGGCTGGGTGACTGGCTCGTTCAGACGTTGCTCTGAACGTCACCCACGGACGTTCAGAGCAAACCCGCGGAGAGCGCCTCATCTTGGCCAGATCTTCTGGAATTTGCAGATGGCTCTGATGTCTCTATAGCAGTGGTGGACAGTAACGGAGTAGTTTTACTTCGTTACTGTACTTAAGTACACTTTTCAAGTATCTTCGTCCCTCGTGTGTGTGCAACGTGACATAGTCATTGATCTGATTAATCTATAATTTGTTCCAGAGCAAATAGATTTGGCTGAGGGCAAAATCTCATCACATTATATTTTATATCACTTTAATGCTGTTTATGAGAGCGCAGCCTTTGTAATTTTGACTGAATTGTCTAGCAATTTTTATGATGGCTGTTGTTGTTTATTAAATATTATTAGTCAATAAATAATATTTTATATAAATAATAGTAGTATTTAATAATAGTATTTAGTATTGAGAAACTGTGTGTGAAATTTGTGATGGTGATTTTAGTTACATTGTTCTGCCATTAGATGGCGACAAGAGACTGTTTTTATGAGTGAGTCAGCAGTAAAGACTTTTTTATTGAAAGAGACTGAAAAGGTTATAAACAAGGAAGTTATTTTTACTTTTCAAGTTATTTTTACTCTTATAAACAAGGAAGTTATTTTTACTAAACAGCAGCTTGTAAGATGCAGCCAATAAATGCACTGAGCAGTGCTGTCATCTGAAATCACCCTTGAAAGATAGTACGACAAAGATATTGCTTTCCTCAGCGGACATACAAACTAATGTTTTATTGTGACTATGAGATTGATCTGAATAATGAATGCTGTATCAGATGCAGGTAATCACACTCGCTCAGTCAATACAATAAGCTTTTAATGTAGTAACTCAACGTTCCTTCATTAGTTTTGACGTTTTATAATAAGTTTTTAACATTTAACATAAGTTTTGACATTTTATAATTAGTAACGGAGGCTTGGGCTCAGCTGTTAAACTGTCAAACTGGGATCTGAATCCGTGGTGGAAGGAAGTAGTTCTGAATAAAAAGAGGGTTTTTAAATACAGTACACTGTGATTACCTACGGCCAAACCACAGCCATGCTGACATACAGCCATATCACACTGCTACTCGTGTGATACTGCTCATATATCATATGCTAAATTATTTTCTGTTGTAATGACAGTCATATTTACCCAAAATACTCCTTTATCATGTGCCTTATACTGCGGAAAACCTCACACAATAGCGTCTCCTGAACCAAACTAGCTTTAAAATAGGACATAAGAGGCACCTCATTAAGTTTTGCTGCAGTGTGGATGGATTTTACACAAACAAATGACACATTCTACATACAAACCCCCTCCTGAGCTTGGCTTTATTACTGCTACATCTTTGCCTAATCAGTTTTTGAGGTTGCCCGCATGCTGCACCCCACTTCTTGACCATGACAAATGGGGCAGACTTCTGCTTTTAATAACCCCCTTCATCATACTACCACAGACACACACATATACATGTCCATGTACACATAAACAAACAGCATCTGTATAATTGGATTAGGAATACAACTAGACAAGTACCAATCATAAACTCAATATATTGTCCAGGACAATTAATTTGTCGATATTTAGCCATTTTGAGATTATTACCATCGAATGACATAAAATTTGTTTTGTTGGTATAAATTAATGTATTCAGCCAAATATATTTGACTTTAGTAAAACCAATTGTGCAAAATATTTTAGGGAATTGAAAATAATCATTAATATAATATAATAATATAATATCATATCATATCATAAATTATCATTTAAAATTAGTTTGCTCAAAATATTGTGAAATATTATTGCAATTTAAAATAACTGTTTTCTCTCTGTATTTTAGCTCAAAATGTATATATAAAAGGTATTTTAGTGTTGTATAGGTCTCAATTGTTTGTCCAGTCAGTGGCTGAGTTGCATAACAGACCTTAAACAGAATGACATTGTGAAAGGAGAGGAGGATCAGCTTTTGGTGCATAATAAAACCTGATCTATGGTTGCGGTGCAGTCAGTCTGACGTGCACACACACACACACACACACAGACACACAATCCAATGCTGTGAGAACCATGGTGACACAGAGCTCTAGTATGGAGTATGGAACAGCAGATACACACAGAGTATCCTGCAGCCAAAAACATTGAATTAATGCCACAATCACACCATTCTTTGAATGTGTTCACAAAAGCAAAACTACTCTTCAGCACAAAAAGGAATAAAATAACACAATCACACACAAGCACCAGTTCAGCATAATGAACCTTCACACCACAATCCTTCACACAAGACAACATTTGCAGAAATTTACTGTATATGCAAGCGGGAAAAACACACTCCAGTGAGACTTTTCCACTCTCCAACTTTCATAGAACAGATGGAAACTATAAACATTTGAAAATCAATATTTTCACTGCACAACCCTGGGATTGTGAATCCAGAACAACCTCATGCAATATATATTATACTTATGATACTCCATGATACCTCTAATGCTGAATGATTTTTGTACTCTCTGTCCTTATTATACATTTCCTTAGATATATGTATGTTTATAAATAATGCGAATGAGAGGTCAGGGGTGCAATAAGCTCTTTTTAGGGAGCATATGCAGAATTTGACTCTGTGCCTCCCATCTGGTTAAACTGAGGATATTGCAGTGCCATAATAACAAATGGTATGTATATGCGCATGTCATTTGCAAGGTTAGGTCAGTTACTAGAAGTAAAAGCATGCATAAAATACAGTGCACAATACAAAATATCATGTTTTTTATTATATAAAAAAAATAATAAAATAAAATAATAAAAAATGAAGATAATAATGCATGTGGTAATAATATTGTTTATATAATTGTTAAATAATAATATATATTTAGGAGAGCGAGTGAGATACCCTTCTAAAATACTTAATATATATATATATATATATATATATATATATATATATATTAACTGTTAAATAAAAAAAATCATTAAAATTCATTAATTCATTAAAAGTAAAGTGATTAACTCAATAGAAGATGTTTTTTTTTTTTTTTTTTTTGGTATTATTTGGTTTGTGTCACTGTCTGCTCTGTTTTATAAAATTACATATATTATTAAAAATTTTAAAATTGTTACAAATATAAAACAAGCA
>NW_015555720.1:92498-93484 GCF_001515605.1 Sinocyclocheilus anshuiensis
TGAGCATGTGAGAAAGAAAGTGAAGAAAAGAAAGAGCAAATAAAATGAGAGAAAGGATGGCGTGGTGAGAGTCTAAATTATCCTAAGGAGGCAGTCTAGCCAAACAGCCCTCGGCCCTCTTCATAATACAGAATAGCAAATGAGGCAGAACGCAGTATAACTCAACACTATTGTCTGCCCTCATATATATGCCAAATCATAAAGAGAATTCAGCAAGTCTCTCTCTTTCTCTTTCTTTCCATCTCTCTCTCTTACTCTCTGATTTAATGAACCTCCCCTCCCCTCCATCCTCAAACCTAGAGAAACTCCAAACTCCACTGCCTCTCTCTCTCTCTCTGCTCCCTACTCTCGATGTACATATAACAACCTATTCTTTATAGCGGGAGTCTGGCTGGCCAGTCTCCATGGCAACACCATCGCTAGGCAACGGCCACTGCTCTTCCTGCTTTGTTGCGGAGCAGACAGGAGTGCAGCTGTGGCAGATACGGCCGAGGCCTAGCGGAGCGTGGAGTGCAGACAGGTAAACTCACACAGACAAGTATACTTTTGAGTCTAGTGTATAATTAGACTTTTCTTGAGTCATTTTTATGTAATGCATTACCAAAGTATTATTCGTAATGTATCATAATGCACATAATAAAGCATTACAGGTTTTCACAAGCAACTGTAAAGACAGTTTTAATACATTATAATAGTTACCTGTTCTTATTTAAAGATTATAATGCAAAAAGAAAACTCATTATGTTTTAATTCAGTATGCTCTTCAATGCTTCAATGTACAAAATTGCCATTTTCTGAATGCATGCTCTTTGTTTTATTGTTAAATATTTTATTGTGAAAG
The DNA here is from genome assembly GCF_001515605.1 of Sinocyclocheilus anshuiensis. NCBI lineage: Eukaryota > Metazoa > Chordata > Actinopteri > Cypriniformes > Cyprinidae > Sinocyclocheilus > Sinocyclocheilus anshuiensis. The sequence continues at coordinate 93,340 of NW_015555720.1, forward strand.
ATTTTTGTCTTTATTCAAAATGGACTAATGTTCTTCTTTCCTTTCTGCTGATGTTACTTTATCTGTGGATTATTAGATAATGTTAACCAAAAGCCAAATAAATGTATGAAATGATAATGTATTATAACTGAGGGCATAATACTAT
>NW_015555720.1:94062-95979 GCF_001515605.1 Sinocyclocheilus anshuiensis
AACAAATGGTAATATTAAAAAAGGAAACAATAACAAGAAACACGACAAAATTAATAAAAGTAAAAATGAAAAATAATAAAAAATATAATATTAATGAAAGTAATAATAGTATTTATAAATAATAGTATAACCAATATATGAAAAATGTTTCCACTCACTCTTTACAGTCTCAACCTATGTATACAGACTTAATATAAAACACAAGTAAAAATACCCATTTGTTGTAATAAAGATAACATGATTTTAAAATGTGTTTCATTATCTAGTATTGTTTAAAGGCTCTTTGAGGCATAATGCTATTCATTATTGCTTTGTTTTAACCAGGATAGCATGATTTTTGCCATCCGTTTATTGCAATTGACTGTTGTGCTGCTGTTGATAAGTTCAGCCTCCTCTTGTTCCCAGGTGTGCTGATATGCCATTATTATTTGTGCTGTGATTCAGCCTCACAATCACGATTCCTCTCGTACAAACAGCATGAGGGAATTAATCTGAAGAAGGGAGTCATTCCGAGCTTTCAGAGCAGTTTGCTTACCAGCCATAATCACCGCAATTGTTCATAAAAAAGAGTATGTGATTACTCAGGTGCTTGTGTATTTGTTACATGTAGAGGAGAAAAATAAAAGCAGGCAGTGGGGAAGAGGCGGGGGGGGGGGGTAGGAATGAATGCAGAAAGCAAACAAACAGACAGAAAGACAGATCAAATCTGACCTTCAACGCAATGAAAATCATCAACCCCCCACCACCACACACAAAAAAACCCTGCTACCATTCCAACTGTCCTTCTGCTGACCGCGTGTCTTCATAAACCTCTGAATCTATGTACACTCTAAGTAGTTTATTTGTTCAGAACTCTGTTATTTTGTCTAATTTATTCATAAACATTTTCAACACATCTCAAATTATGTATTTTGTTTAATAATGGTGATGGAAATATAATTTTTAAACATTTCTTGAATAAAATGGCCCAATCTTTTGTCTCACAAAAGTAGCTAAAAATAAAACTGAAACTACTAAAAACATTTTTTGTTAAAGAAAAAAAAAATAGATATTAGATATTAAATATATTGATGAAACTTTAACATTAGATAAAAAGTGATAAAATAGGCTATAAGTTTATGTAGAAGCACTAAAAATGGAAATAATTAAAAACGTCTCAGGTTACGTATGTAACCATGGTTCACTGAGAAGGGAACGAGACACTGCGTCCTCAAGAGGTCGCTTTGGGGAACGCCTTCAGTGTGACCGGTGTCTGAAGCATACATCTAAACACGACAATAACATTGGCCGGCGACAGCCTGTGACATCACCCGGCGCGGCCACAGTATAAAAGGGCACCGGGAGAACACATCATCCGCTTCTTCGTCTGAAGCTTACATCCGAAGCATGGCACGGGAACTAGAGGACGCAGTGTCTCGTTCCCTTCTCAGGGAACCATGGTTACATACGTAAATTGAGATGTTCCCTTCTGAGGGAACTTCGAACTGCGTCCTCTAGAGGTCGCTTTAGGGAGCGGTATACCCACGCCACCATGCTGAGGGGAGTGCCTGCCAGAAACCACGACGAGCACTAAGTACCAACTCTACCATAGCCATGGGAGTTGCCCCAAGGACGTCTTGACGGCTGTCAGTGACATTATCCCCTTCGGACAAAGGCCTGAGCTGCATACCCTAAAATAACTTACCTGTTAAGGGCTGGGCTAGGAAGCCCAAGCCTAGGGCAGAGCTCAAGGCTTGGAATCAGAAGAAAGAGATTCCTTTAAGGGGATACGGCCAGGTGTCTAAAAACCAAACCAGACCCTGGCCTGCTACCCAGGGGGGCTACTGTTGGTTCTGAATAAACCTGCTTAAAAAACTCGACAGATCTTTGGTAGCAACACCCTGCTCAGAAATGTATCAACAGAGATACATAAGTTGA
>NW_015555720.1:96504-105760 GCF_001515605.1 Sinocyclocheilus anshuiensis
GGGCCGAAGCCAACTCAGAGAAAGGGAACGAGGCTGACAGCGCGTAACCCTTACCATACAGGATTTTAGAAAGTGCGCAGAATGCTTAGCGTGCACACTTACTACAATGTGGATTTTAGAAAGTGCAACAGGGTCCCAAAATAAAGGCAACTGACCAAGGAGGTGACAGAGACGGGCCTAACACTCAGTTTGTTGCAAATGGGGTTTTTCGGGAGTTGCGCTCTCGGTAGAGACCCGGGACCCGCGGGACCCAACGCAACAGGGTGCGGCGCGGGACAACTCTTGATGGGCGAGTGCGCTAGATTAGAAGGGGGTAACCCAACAGGGCTCAATAAGAGACAGTCCACTGATGCAACTGGACACGGTCTCGATAGAGAGCGTGGCTCCCGTATAACCATACCCGATAGAATCTGAAGAAATAGCGGGATCCAATTACCATTCATGAGTACAGAGCTTACTGCTCCTCAGAGCAGAAGCATACAAGAGGGGTTTCCACAGAAACACAAATCCCTCGTACCTCAGGGAATGCAGTGTACTCAAGCCCACTCCACAGAGGGACAATTACTGGTTCAACCATAAAGGCAGTGTGACAGGGAGGACCCATGGGCTTGACCGTCTATGGAGCGTTGAGCTCCTCAACGCCTCAGTGAGAGGAGCTCTAGCTCAGAGAACGTGCATGATGGTTAAGGAAAGACTCAAATCCACTCCGCAGAGGGGCGATTACTGGTTCAACCATAAGGGCAGCGTGACAGGGAGGACCCGCGGGCCTGACCGTCTATGGAGTGTTGAGCTCCTCAATGCCTCAGCGAGAGGAGCTCTAGTTCAGAAAACGTGCATGATGGTTAAGGAAAGACTCAAATCTCAGGAGACCCCTCAGGGTGAGAGATGAGTAGCGCACCCTGGCCAGAGGATAGGGAGCATGTCACGAAGCATGTACTCAGAGGAGTACTAGCCCGCGAGAAAGACCCGCAGGTCCTGAGGTTGCAGCGTTATACTGGGGACCTGATGCTGGGAGGCCTCCGCAGAAGCCCAGACTATGTGTCCAAGCCGAAGATGAGAGCTATCACCAGCCTGGATCAGTACCGATGAGTGAAACCATCACTATAATCGGTCAACAGCAGGAGGCCCCGACTTAGCAGGGGGGTCAAACCTAAAAAGTCAGAAAACAGAACAGGTCCGAGTAGCACTGCAGAAAAAGGCTAGTATTGAATACACAAAAACTAGCAGTAGAGTAGATGAAATTGATCGTACTCTCCAACCATGGCTCCTGCACATGACTCAGGCTCATGGATATAGGCTGGAGGTGAAGTCCAAAGAGCACTGGGGTCCGGACCATCATTAGGTAGTCCTATGGGACATAGAAACTAGCCAAAACATCACAGGCCCAGCATAAGAGATTGCAAATGCAAGCGCAGGAGGCTCCTACCTAACCTCAGTCAGGAGGCAAGCTTTTTAGGGGAATTAAGGGGAGGAAGATGAGAGCAGAAGTAATACTCTCAGAGGGAGGTGAGTAGATGGCTCAGGTTTTACTCTGGTCCAGACAAGAGAGCTGAGAACGCCTAGTCTGGATCACCTCCCTCAAATCTTGCCTGTCACCCTTAGACCCACGCCGCTTTTGAGCTCTACCCGCAGGTGGGGGAGGGGCGTGAGTCGCTGAGCCCGCCTTTGATCCTTAGATCGAGATGGGCCAGGACCCCTTTGTTGTTCGGGCTCAGACCTGGACCTTCGTGGAAAGAAGGATTTAAAGGCAGCGTCTCAACGGAACTGCCGAAAAGCTCAGAAGGGGAAACTGGCGCATCAAGAAGAAAGCCCTTCTCTTTCTCAAATCAGCCTGATAAGCCTGAAACACCGCCATGGTATGCAACGAAGCTGCAGCTTGACCTGCTGCCGCGTATGCCCTGCTATTCAAACGAGATGCATCCTGAAGGGGTTTGGATGGCAGGGAGGGACAGCACTAGCCGCTGGTTCAGACGATGTAAGAGAGATAGCATCGTCGTCCAGTAGCTCACTCTTGTCCACTCAGAAGGGGAAACTGGCGCATCAAGAAGAAAGCCCTTCTCTTTCTCAAATCAGCCTGATAAGCCTGAAACACCGCCATGGTATGCAACGAAGCTGCAGCTTGACCTGCTGCCGCGTATGCCCTGCTATTCAAACGAGATGCATCCTGAAGGGGTTTGGATGGCAGGGAGGGACAGCACTAGCCGCTGGTTCAGACGATGTAAGAGAGATAGCATCGTCGTCCAGTAGCTCACTCTTGTCCATGACTGATGAGCACGAAAGGGAAAGACCCTTTTTCAACTCATCAGCCAGGTCCATCTGCGATCCCCATGAGCTCATTTTCCTCCGTGCCTCAGCAGCGGAGGGTCCTGAACCACGGGGAGCTGATAGCTCACAAACGAGACAAACGAGAGCGGCGCTTTCATAGGAAAAAGCTCACAGTGCACGCAAACTGCCCCCTCGAGGCCATCACGCGCGTGCTCTTCGCTCAAACAAAAGACGCAAAGATCGTGTGTGTCATCAGGTGTCAAATAATGAGGACATGGATCCACACACTCGCCATGGTAAAGAGGAATAATCGTTCTTACCGGAAATGTACGCTTCAAACAAAACAGTCCTTGAAGACGAAGAAGAGGAGGACGTGTTCTCCTGGCACCCTTTTATACTGTGGTCGCACCGGGTGATGACGTCACAGGCTGTCGCCGGCCAATGTTATTGTCGTGTTTAGATGTATGCTTCAGACACCAGTCACGCTGAAGGCGTTCCTCAAAGCGACCTCTAGAGGACGCAATTCTAACTTCCCTTTGGAAGGGAACTAAAACTGAACTAAGATGTAAATGAAAAATAATTAGAATAATTAGAAAAAGAAAAAAAATGAAAATAACAAAATTACAAAAAATGAAACTAAAATTAAAATGAAAACTGAAAATATAAAAGGCTATTTTAAAATATTAATAAAAGCAATATTATTACATAACACTGATATAAAATAAATGTTAAAATCTGTACCTGTAGTTGATGAAACACACACTAAACATTTATATGTGTTTTGTCAATTTACAGTATAATCTAGGATAATATTTGTATATATAATAATGTAATACAATATAATAAACATAATGAAATATAATAATAATACAAATATAATAAATATAATAATAATACTTTCATTTTCATCTTACACAGTATTACTTGTATAATTTATTCCAATTAAATGACAGTTGTATACTGTGACTTTGCAGTGAACAGAACCGGGAATGCTGAAGAATCACAATGATCATATGATTTTTTTTTTATTACAGTAATCTCTTCTAAATATACAGAACAACTGATATGCTGAGATATCCATAGTACTATGCTAGCTTTAGCTTCCCAGCATGCACTAGGGCATAAATAAATGATGTTGTTGAATTTTTAACTATTTGTTGGGCGATTCGGCTGTTGCTGTCATTGTATTCACTTTAGGTTACTTGTTTTGTAATGTTCAGAGTATATTTTGTCACCATGTGCAACAGTATTTCTCAAAACTCATTATTTCCCTTTCTGTTCATACAAGTACTTTAACATTCCATATTGCCAAATTTAATATAAACTGCGAGAGTTAAGAGCTAATCATAATGTCTGGCTTCTTGTCTCTATGTAAAACAATGCAACGCATTGTATTCTGTAACACAATTACACTGGATGGGAGAAAATTAATTAAAAGTTAAGAACTTCTTGGCTAAAGGGAATGTTAATTATCATAATGAAAAAGAACACAACTATGTATACTATTATCTCGCAATACAGTGCGGTTATCTTTTTTTCCACAGTGTTTTGTCATGTTAGGACAGAAAATGGTGCTGATTTCACTTTAAAATTCAGAAAATTAGGGTTCAATCTTTGTAAAATCCTGACGTTTTTTAAGAGTGTGGGTGCAGAGAGTGTGTATGTGTGTGTGTGGGGGGGGGCATGTGGGGGAGGATTTTAACTAGAACTCCCAAATCCAATTTTAGGTGCATATCTAGAGGGTCGACCTCAAATGCAAACAGCGATCCCCCCGCCATCTAGCCTTCTACCCTTTTCCCTTCACATTGACACCAGACAGCACCCCTCCCCCCAGACCCTGCTGGACAGCCCCCAAAACCCCCTCCGTCCCACCAGCAGCACCACAACACTATATGAAAAAGAATATGAGCAGGCATGAATTTTAATGCAGTTGCTCATCTCTGCCAAGCAGCCTCACTTCTGCAGTGGAAATAAATAAAGAGGGGAAAAAATACAGAGAACTGATAGATGAATCTAAAATCAAAAGGAGATAGAGCGAAAAGCATAGGCAGAAAGACAAGGGTGATGGGGGAAAAAGAGAGAAAAGGCGTAGAAAGGAGAAAGACGGAGAGTGAGAATGAGAGGTGAAATCTCATCTCTTGGCTGAATAATCTGTCATTCATCAAACTGATAGAACAGAGAGAGGTAGAACAGCCGTAAAACCAAATAAAGGCAGAGGATGGGAATTTCGGATTTGGTCTGGCTCCAATTCTCCATCTTGAGTTGGACGGCTCTAGCTATCATGCCTACATCTACATCTTTCTCTTTTGGTCTAAATATTGCATGAATAATGCATGGGTCTAGGTTTCATTAAAACCTCTCTTATTAATAATATTGCTCGTGGTGGAGTATGGGAATACGGGATGTGTGTGTGTGTATGTGTGTGTGTGTGAAATGAGAAAACGTACCATCCTGCAGACGCTCACGTTTGCGTTCTGTCTGAAAATCCTGCAAAATTTAACCACTAATATTCGGCGCTAACCAGCTTTGGAAACAAAAAGCCAGTGGCGGTAAGAGGTAAACAGAGCGATGGGCAGGCCATTTCAGCCAAGCACTCAGCCAGATAACTCTGGGAGGCAAATGGGCATGATTTCACAAGGACACTGCAATGAGGTCACTGTTACCTTGTCTTTGTCAGGAAAAAGGATATAGACTGAACACAACAAAGCCATAAACAAGGAGTGGAAGATCTCGATACTGATTCATGACTTCAGCATGATACAGTATGCACTGCAGTGAAAAAAATAAAAATAAATTCCTAATCAGTATGTTTGTCTTTTTGTACCAGTAAAAATATCAAAACTAAAAATTCATGAAACAAGATCAATTTTATTTGTGCAGCAAAACTGTGTAAGACTTATTTTCAAAGAATATATAATGTTTTAAGCATAAACTATCATTCAGAACTTTGAGGTCAATACAATTTTTTTAAAGGAATTAAAATACTTTTATTCAGCAAGGACACATTAAACTGATCAAAAGTGATAGTAAAATTCTATTTCAAATAATCGTTCTATTCATCAAAGAATCTTAAAAAATAATGTATTACCGTTTCCACAACAATATTAAGAAACACAACTGTTTTCAATATTGATAATAATAAATTTTTTTGAGCAGCAAATCAGCATATTAGAATGATTTCTGAAGGATCATGTGACACTGAAGACTGGAGTAATGATGCTGAAAATTCAGGAATAAATTATATTTTAAAATATATTCAAATAGAAAACAGTTATTTTAAATTGAAATAATATTTCACGATATTACTGTTTTTACTTTTATTTTTGATCAAATAAATGCAGCATTGGGAACACAAGAGACATATTTCAGAAACAAACAAAAAAAACAAAAAAAAATCTTACCTACCCCCAACTTTTGAACAGTAGTGTATATAAAATATTGTGATAAATATTATCATTATTTGAGAAAATGACTACTTGATATGTTCAAATAGAAAAGATGTTTTTAATTATAGTAAAAAAATATGCTGTTTTACTGTATTCTTGATCAATTAAATTTCACTTTGGTGAGCAAAAAAATGTAATAAAATAAATTCTTACTGACCCCAAACTTTGAACGGCAGTGTAAATATCACTGAATTCTGTTAGATTTATGCTTAAAAATTGCCAATGAGGTAAAAAAAAAAAAATACATGTAATTTAAGAAATGCCGTATATGACACATCAGGTAAATGTATTTGGTTGTCAGGACATTTGTACTGGAAAATGACAAAATACCGATTACAAAAACTGCAGTGTGGCTCCTTATAGTAATGCATGTGTGAGATGATTAATACCCTTTTCCACCAAAATGGTGCTGGTGCTCAGGGACGTCGCTCAGAATTGTACCACATTTTTACTTCAGAGCCAAATGATGAAATAACTGTTACTACATAACCAAGTCTTTTTTCAGACAGCTTCATCCAGATGGCATCCATTTTACAGAGGCAAAAAACACACACATTAAATCCAATGTTTTTAAAATGCATCTCAGTCCATTGGATTTCAAATCATTGCTATTTTTGTCATTGGCCGTTCTGTGCATGTAACATTTTTACACACGAGTCAGCAGTTTTGGACACAGTATATGCATGAATGTGTAAAACATGCCTCGTGACTTGTGAAGACATGAACAGAAGTAAAAAGTTAAATTTTCCATCGTGTTTTTCCACATTGACAGCTATTCTTCGTTGTTCTATAAGAAAGTCTCCTGGCATCACGCCGACTCGTTATATCATAACTATAGCAGCTGATGTGGATATGGATATTGACAACAGTGTCTCCACAAACGGATCCAAATTCATCACTTGTGAAATGACAGTACGATCACCGAATCCAAATCGGATTTGTGTGCAGTGTGAACACAAGCTTTGTTTAGAAGTCTTTTACTTGTGGTAATTACCATAATTACAAGATGACAAGTCGCAGATTCTACTGTGTTAACGTCTTCAGAACCAGATACTCGTTTCTATGTGTCTATGGAAACCCACAGAATATAATACTAAATGGATCCAGGCGTTGTTGTTGATGACAAAATACTTAATAACGATGTTAATTCACCACAAGAACAAAGAAAGAAGAAAACTGTTACTATTATAGGAGTTCAGTATAAAAAGAATACAATTCATCAATTCACACATATTTGTAAATAAAATCTTTTTATTTCAGACAGATGGGGAAAATAAAGTGGCTGGAGTTGTGCAGCACAACTGAAGTAGGAACAAGAGGACAAAACAGGGTGTCAACTGCTGCATTGCGCACTTCCAGTCAGCTCTGTTGATTAGAATGAACGATTTAGTTCGGTCATGAGTAGTTTTGTAAACTTTAAGTGAATGCCGCCCCTGGTTCCTGGCGATAACGGTGCCTGGTTTAAGACCAGCAGGATTATGAGCCCGAGTCAATTTGGTCCAGGCCAGAAGCACCTTTAATTCATTGGAAATGCATGGAACAGGGCTAGATTGGACAGCGGCTCCAGCACCAGCAACGGGGTCAGTGGAAAAGGGGTATGAGAGTGGGTGAGTTGTGTTAGAATAGTGGTACTCTGTGGGTTGTGGTATGAGTGTGTAATCCATGGCTGATGCTGATGCTGGGCTCACGTTTGTGGTTGTTCTTGCGCTGGAAGGGCAGCGTGTGCCGTTCTGAGTCTTCCTCACCCTCCTCGTCTGCCAGGTGTGTGTGAGTGTAATGGTAACTCAAACCTGGACGGTTCTTGTAGCGCTTCCCACAAACTAAACACAAAGAAAAACACACGAGGAAATAAAAAGAGTTGAATTGTTTAGTTTGTAGTTCGGTTAAGCTTGTCATAAAAAGAATTATTATTATCATTATTATTATTTAATTTACCATCAACAATTAAAATACATTTTACAATAGAATAAATACAGTTAATTTTATTTTAATTCAAAAACTAAAATTATTTGTAAATATTATATTTGTATAGTAATAGCTATTACATGAGTGTTGTTGTTGTTATTATTATTATTATTAGTTATACTGTTATTGTTAATATTTACTATCAATCACTATTTTAATTAATTTAATTTTAAAATGTAATAATTTTTTTAATTACAAAAAATCTATTTTAAATAATCTTTCTATTCATCAGAGAAAAAAATATATATATTACCATTTCCACAACAATATTATACAACACAACTGTTTTCAACATTGATTCTAATAATAAATGTTTCTTGAGCAGTAAATCATATCAGAATGTTTTCTGAAGGATCATGTGACACTGAAGACTGGAGTAATGATGCTGAAACTTCCTCTTTGCATCACAGGAATAAATTATATTTAAAATATATTCAAATAGAAAACAGTTATTTTACATTGTAATAATATTTCACAATTTCACATTATTGTTAGTATTATTAAGTAATTAAGTAATTTTGATTCATTTACTTTTATAATTTAAGAATTCAAATTAATTTGATTTGAATTCAGTATACAGTATTATATTATATATAGTATTTTATTTGTATAATACTAGTTAATATATACATATTATTATTATTATTAGTAGTAGTAGTAGTAGAAGTATTTTTAATTATACTGTTATTGTTAATATTTACTCTCAGTCATTATTTTAATTAAATAAATTTTACAATGTAACAATTAAAATTAATTACATTTTAAATTAATTAAATCAAATTAATTTATAATTAAAAGTATTATATTTGTATAATAATATTTAGTAAATAAATATTTTATCTATTCGCATTCATGTATATAAACATTTCCACCATTATTGCCCATGAGAACAGCAGGGAATGTTGTCACACTGTGCAGGATAACTCGATACAATGAAACTTGACATTAAACATCCCATTATCAGGAGGACTGCATGTTTATATGGCTATATGGTCCTCTGTTGCTAGTTCTACTATTCCTTTCCCCATGCTGTGTTTAATAATGACTGTAGAAATCTATTCTGTGTTCTTTTGTTTATTTGCGCATGATACTCACTGTCACACACATATGGCTTGTCTCGATCCTCTAGGGACGCTGGATCCTGTCTCTTTCTCATCCCCCCAACACCACATGCCTGGACACATCAAAAATCGCATGTAAACACACAGATTCATTTACAGTTGGCAACCAGTTTATTTTACACAGGTGCATCTAGAAGCATTGTTATTTTGGCCTTGCAGAGCCCCCATCCCACTTCCTCCTTCAAGCTTTAAGCAACTCCTCTTACACAGCATTAATTACACCTAGCACACAATTATCACAGTATCTCTTCCACACACTGCCGGATAACTATGTGGGGCGTGAGAGATCTTAGAGTAAGTAGTGTGCCCCAATTAACAGCACAGATGGTGAGAGATTCTAGGGACTGAATCGAAGACATTCTGTTTGCTATCCTTTTATGTATTTTTTCTGCTAGACTTGACTACTAAAACTTGCATGAATTTCTGTCAGGGTTGTGCACCATACATTGCCATATACTG
>NW_015555720.1:105872-118704 GCF_001515605.1 Sinocyclocheilus anshuiensis
ATAGTTAATTAATTTAATTTGCTTTTAATTTGTAATTTTCATTTAATTTTGCTCCAGTTTCTGCATGGACAAGTATTGATTTATCATGTACATTTGTGTAAAATTCATCACATGCCATATTTAAATCCACATGCCACATCTTACTTCACTTGTGAACCTTGTATCTCAACAAAAACAGCAATTTTGTAAAGTCTTCCTTCTTCAGGCTGTGGTTATTTCATGCCTTGAATGCATTTCTGTACAGAACCACTTACGATTCCAGCCTTTCATGTATGTGGGGTTATAATTACAGATGAACTTAGCCATGTTTTCATTGTGTTATCATCACACATCAGGTGTTGTCTTTAAAGTGGTATTAAAGGAGGTTTTTCACGGCTGTTCGGAAGGAGCTGCTTTGAATCAACACAAAGCCAGTGGAATGCAATGATGAAAGCTACGCAGGGATCAAACCTGGAGATGTGCTAAACAGCCATAATGGATCAATGGCTGATGAGCTACAATGGCCAACTTTGTTCAGACAGCAGCCTTGAAGAAACAGGAATCCTAGATTAAACAAAGAATCTGGAGGGCTCACTGCAAACCTGTGATATAATAATACAAAACTTGGGTTGCGGATCTAATTGCTACCAAGAGCAGAGGTTCTCAAATGGTCAGTTGCAACCCAAAAACTTTAACATGTTTGATTTGACAGCAGGAAACAAAGCAATACTGAATGTAAATAATAAAATGTTTCTGACCATATAATACTGCATAGTTATGAGAGCAATATCACTTATCAACTTATCAACAAGAAATACATCGTCAAACTCTAGAAAATCCATCTAATCGCATCAAGAACATTAAAGGTACACAAATTTATGACCCAGACCTATATACTGTAGCGTCTGGACCAATCAAAAACATAATTTTTCATTTGATATAACAAATCAATTATTCATTAGATTAACAAACGTTCAAAGACCCCTCACCCAATAAACATACTGGGTGCCAAGTTGTCTGTGAACAGGGTTTTGGCTCAGCACTTGATTGCCAATGTTGAAATGAGTTCTGAAGCAAAACCAGTTGAGTCTTGTGAGTAATCAGCCTACAAAACTGTATGATTCATACTAATTAATTAGTGACTGCAGAACATGTTATAGCTGCATGTTTTACCCGTCCTTTGGTGCGATTCTTGCGTTTGGGAACATCCTCCTCCATCTCATCCATGTCCAGCTCGTGAGGAAAATCTCCCACCAGCAGCTTCTGTGACCACAAGATAAGACCAGCACGTATGAGTCAGCTGTACTGTATGAACAACACTAGAATGTCAAACAAACAGGAAAGACGAGTGGGAGAATAACAGACCCTAAGAAAAACCATATGGAAAATATGCTTTATATTAGTTAACAATAAACATTAGCTTGTAATGGTATTAAGCAATTCATGCAGGTTTACCCTGCAGACACAGGGTTAGAGCTGCTTTAAAAACACAATGTCATGTCCGATGTAGACATGGTATAACCCTAAGTATGAGAGATACTAAAGGTGCTGTCACACGTGTTTGGTGAAATTTCGTAGGTGAAATCCAGCCATTTCAAAAAGAAGACAAATTCGCTGCGTTGACCATCAGAAAGCTGCTTGGTTTGTGACTTTAGTTTGAGTTGTGCTTCATGCATTGCAACAGTATTTGCGATGTATGAACTGCGTTATTGGATTTCAATTGAAGTACAGGTGCATCTCAATAAATTAGAATGTCATGGAAAAGTTCATTTATTTCAGCCTTAGCTGTCTTTGTTCGAAATGATGTCAAACAAGTTCATTCTTCGATTTCACTTATATCGGAGTGTTAACTGTTTTTGTTCTCCAGTGTGTTCATGTTTGTACTTGTGTCTGCACCGAAGAAGATTTCCACAAACCACACCAACTTATTATGCAAGCGATAACATAATAGGTGGGTGTGGTTTGTGGCTTCGCTTTATTTGCACTGACCAACGGTAGTTCGAAAGTGTTTGCTAGCCAGAGCAATCTTTCCTGGCAAGCTGTTTCAAAATCCTGAAAACAAATATAATTTTGGCCTGTTTTTATTTTTGTTCGAAATAACATCACACTAGTTGATTCTTTGATTTCAATTTAAGGCTACGTTTACACTAGTGCGTTTTCATTTTAAAACGCATAACTTTTGCTACAGTTACGCCTGTCGTTTACACTACTTCGATATTTTCGGCCCACGTAGATGCGTCAGCTATCTAAATAATAGGGAATCTACCTATAAATATCTATGGTTGTACCTGCATGAATGGTCATGTGACATGCATTTTCGGTTGTGTAGTGTAGACGGAGATTGTTTCTGAAAGGCAGTGTAAACGACAGTGTAGACGAGGATCATTTTAAAACAGCGTTTTAAAATGAAAATGCACTAGTGTTAACGTAGCCTAAGTATGTAGGGGTCTTGGCTCTTTTTCTTCGAAATGACATCACACCAGCTCGTTCTTCTATTTCGACTGAAGTATATCAGAGCCTTAGCTATTTTTGTTCGAAATGATGTCATACTGTTTCTTTCTTTCATTTTAATTGAAGTGTATCAGGGCATTAGCTGTTTTTGTCCAAAATGACATCACACCAGTTCGTTCTTCGATGTAGCTTAAAGTGCCCCTATTATGCCATTTTTAAGGTTGCTAATATTGTTTTATGAGTCTCCTAAAACAGGTTTACATGCATGCAAGGTCAAAAAACACATTAAAATACTGTATCGATACACGGACGCCAAGTATCGATCTTTTTTTATACTATTTGGTAGAATAATAAAATAAATTTCTTTACAATCCACTAGATGGTGGTGTTGAGTTTTTTCTGGTGAGGTCAGCTGGGTCACCTTCAGCATGCAGTAAGTTAGTAAAATAAAGAGGGCGGCATCGCGGAAAGTTATCAGGAAAGCCCCGTCCGCGTTTAAATCGGATGTATGGACTTACTAATAGGGATGGGCGATACCACTTATTTTGTTTTCGATACGATACCGACATTTTTCAAGGCAGTATCGTCGATATCGATACCGATTCGATACTTCTGAACAGGAAATTTCTATGCAGTATAGGCCTACTTGTTCCGGTTTGCAGTAGCGCTACTGTGCTGTAACATGGTGTAGGCTAGTTCAGCTGTACTGGGCAACGCTGCTAAAATTATGCTACCTTCAGTGACGCTATGCTCTGCTCATATGCTGCTCTGATAATAATAGCTTTGTAGGACTATACATTATGTAGATAATTAGTCCAAACAAAAAACATATCTGATTCTGTTACATAGAAGTGAATAAAAATAATATATTGATATTTAATATTAAGGTAACACTTTTCAATAAGATGTTAGTTAATGAGAATACAGTTATTCACTGTTAGTTCATGTTAATTCAGAGTGCATTAACTGTTAACAAGCACAACTGTTGATTTTAATAATTCATTAGTAAATGTTGAAATTAACATGAACTAAGATTAATAAATGCTGAAGAACTATTTTTCATTCTTAGTTCATTATCTAAAGTAGTTAACATTAGTTAACTAATGTTAACTAATGAACCTTATTGTAAAGTGTTACCAATATTAATATAAATTCTGTCCATTTTTATTGTGTTACTTTCAGTAAAAGTGTGGTTATTTTATTGGCTTGTGTTTTTTTTAAATTCAGTATCGTTAAAATTGAGTTAAATTTAAAAAGTCTTACAAAATTACTTTATATTATTTAAAAAAAATAATAAATAATCATTACAAAGTAGTTTTGGTTTTCGGCCAAGCGCATCCATTTCCGTTTCGGCCCAGAATTTTCATTTTGGTGCATCCCTAGATGTAAGACTACATGTTTAATTTCATTTTATTTAGATTTAACAGTAATTTACTTTCAAATGCCCCAATTGCTGAAGGGTCTGCACAACTTTTTAGTACAATTTCAAGTTGCATTGTTCAAAATACCTGTAGTAGCACAGCAGTGCATACCTGTTTACATTTAATTAAGGTGGACTAGATTAGACTGTAATACAAATAGTTGAGTTTGCCAGGTGCATACAACATTTATGACAGGTTTTCATTAAAGTGTTGGTCAGTTTGTCTGCTTGACAATCCCATTTTGCACTGCAACAATAAAACCGAAGTGAGATAAACAAACTGAAAATTTTTTCTTTTTAGTTAAAACAGATGTTGTCAAAGTTTTCCTTTCGGGACATAATTTGAAGTTGGAAAAAGGTAATAAATTGCAATATATCGCAGAATATCGCAATATATTTAAAACCGCAATAATATTGTACCGTGACACAAGTATCGTGATAATATCGTATCGTGAGGCCTCTGGTGATTCCCACCCCTACTCTAAACCCCTCCTTTCCGTGAGCCCTCACTGCTGTGATTGGTCAGATGGCGCAGTCCTTTGTGATTGGTCCTGAGCCGTAAAGAGATTGGCTCTGGATTGGTCTACCATGTACAGTGTGTGTCGGAAACTAAACGCCCATTGCCATGACGGAATGACAGCCCTGGAGACTTGTCAATACATAGAAAGGATGGTATCGATTGTACCTTACCAATTTGAGCCGAAGTCTGATGATGAAACGGTTGAACTGATTCGCAAGCACGACTGGAGCAGGACGTTTCTCAGTGGTAAGTGTCAAGTGTTAACAAGTTTGGTCATTATAAGATGTGATAAAATAAATTTACTCTCACAGCGAAGGATACAGTGTCTTCTCAACATGATGTTAACCACACAGAAATTTACTTGGGCAAGTTGGCGATATAGAACGTGGGCAGACATTATGCAAATGTGTTCCTTCGTGACATAGAGCCGTAACAGAATAAGATTCTAATTCCTGACGACTCGTTTAGGCGATTGCGAGCCGACTCTTTTTTTTGATAGACAATTTATCGTGCACTGTCGGCTTCACAACTTTGCAGATAGTTTATGTTCACATACAGCTACATGACACACTGCATGAAAGGTAATATTCGAAAAGGCATAATAGGGGCACTTTAAAGTACATCAGGGCTTTAGCTGTTAGCCGTTTTTGTTCGAAATAGTGTCACACCAGCTAGTTCTTCGATTTCGTTTGAAGTATATTGTGGCCTTGCCGGTTTTTTTTTTCCTTCAAATGACATCACACCAGCTCGTTCTTCTGTTTCGCCTGGAGTATTTTGGGACATTGACTGTTTTTTTTTAAATGACATCATACTAGTTCGTTCTTCGATTTTGCTTGAAGTATATTGAGGCCTTAGCAGTTTTTTTTAAATGACGTCACACCAGTTTGTTCTTTGATTTCACTTGAAGTATATCAAGGCCTTAACTGTGATGATTGCCTAGCAAGTGCACAACTGTCAGCACACTCATAATATGTGGCTGTGGGAAGTGAACAGCGGTAGCAGGGAGGCGCACAGCTTTTTAACTCCTGCTGGGGCATGAGGCGAAGCAAGCAGCAGGATCACAGGTCCGCTCCCAGGGGACAAAGCGCTCTAAAGAGTGACTCTTAATTGAAGTGCTAATTGGTTAACTGTCCACCCCTGGGATAGATGTCACGTTGTGTGCAAAACAGTTAGGGTGGTGACACTAGTGACAGCTCCATCGACTGACAGGCAGGTTCATTAGGATCTATAAGCATTCACACGTCAACACGGTCAAATGTAAGTACCTGTAAACCCCGAGACGATGAAAAGGAGCAACCGCACTCCACAAAATCAATACAAAAACTTTGTCAAACATACTGACATAGACACACACACAATAACAAAAATACACTCACAAACATACACACTTTGTGGTTAACAAGGAAGTCTGCCAGTGGGGGCGTGTCAGCCCTGCAGGGATTTGTGTTACTGCCAAAAAGAGACACAAGTACTACAGAGAAGTCATAAGGGGAGAGAGAGGAAGGGAGAGGAAGACGGCAATAAAAAGCAGAAAGAAATGCTGAATGGAGTGGTGGGAAGAGCGTTTTGGGTACCAAAAACAACACATGGCAACAGTGTCTTAGTGTGTACTTTAGTGTGTACTTCAGGGCAGAGTGTGTAAAACCACTCTTTATCTAGTTAACTACTGAGTGGGAGCAAACCATTCTAGGGGGAGCAAACCACAGTTGAGGAATCTTTCTTACCTGGCATTCACTCATGGGTTCCTCCTCCTTTGTTTCAACCTTCTTATCCAGCAGTTCTCCACTGAGGAGTGACTCCAGAACGGGACCCTCAGGAACACCACCTTCCTTCTTTAGTGCTGCTTCATAGTCTGGACACACACCTCAAACAATTGTCACACCAAGACATTTCTAGTCAACTCATAAAAGACTAGGCCAGACAGTGTTTCTGTCATTTGTTTAAAGTCTTCAAGTAAAGAAAATTAACAAAGATTGCATGTAAAACCATAAGCGGTCTCACACAAAACCTGTAATTTGATGAGAATTTAGACACTTGTAGAAGCTGTAGCAAAGCAATGAATTCAATAAAAAACACTCTTGAAAAAACAATGTATCTTATGTATTTCTGTTCAAACTGTGTATTTACAAGATTACCCTGTTGAAAAAACGGCATATGCTGGTTCCCATTCTTTAATGTACAGGAAAGTACTATTTTTTTTATTCCTTCATCTAAGCATCTGCTCCTGCTCAGCTCATAACCAGCCCATGACCAACTAAGGACCAGCTTAAACCAGCTCAAACCAGCTATCATGCTTCAAAACATACCTAGCATATGCCGGTTTTTTCAACAGGGTTACACAACCCAGTGTCTTAAAAAAGGGTGTATTAAATTGATCAAAAGTGGCTGTAAATACATTTATAATGTTACAAAAATGGTTTCCACAAAAATATTACACAGCACAGCTGTTTACAACATTGATTAAAAAAAAAGTTTCTTCAGAAGCAAGTCAGCATATTAGAATAATTTCTGAAGGATCATGTGACACTTAAGAGTAATGGCTTGTAAAAATGTAGCTTTGACATCACATTAATAAATCACATTTTTAAATATATTAAAATATAAAACAGATATTTTAAATTTTGATAATATTTCACAAAATTACCATTTTACTGTATTTTTAATTTAAAAAAATACAGGCTTGGTGAGCATAAGAGACTTCTTTTAAAGATGTTTTAAAAAATCTATCTCATCCCAAACTTGTATTGGGGTCATTTGTTTAAAAATACAGACCAAATTAATACCAAAAGCTTCTGTTTTTCTTTAACTGATTATTTTAATCAATTATTTGTTTTATTAGGATCCCCCCAAAAACAACTAAAATGAATCAAAGATTTATGTTTGTCTTTCTCAATACCAACTCTCACCAATTTTAAACTCGATGGGTCCAAGACGTGGATCTTCTAAGATGTTTAACCGTCTCTTCTTTCTCCAGCAGCGTGCAGGATATGTATAGAGCTGCCCTGGAGCCACACCTGGGTTAAAAAAACCAGAGCCATGGTTTAAACATCCAAAACCTTGAGCTAACAACAAAATCACCAATGTAGTGTGATACACTGTACACATAAACACACCTGGCCCACGATGGGTCTTCTCCATCCATATGTAGCAGTTACTCTGTGCTACTCCTGTTTGGGAGTCAAGAAAGGGTAGGCGCATGGAGCGTTCAGCACAAAGTCGAGCATTATAACTGCGGCAGTGCTCGATGGCCTCGCGGTAAAACTCCTCACCAAGGCTGGAAACAATAAAAAAGGGGGAATGTCTAACAAGTATGTTTGATTTCAGTGCTCAAAAAACAGTATTTATTATTTAAAGTCCCTATGAAATCGAAATTTGTGTTTAATCCATGTGTTTGAAGCCATCTATATGCTAGTGAACACTTAAACGTTGACAAAATTCATATTTTAGCACATATACATTCCAAATTTACCATTTTTACCTCTTCTGGGAAATTAGAACAAAAAATATTGATGAGTCATGGTGCACTAAACAAAATTCTTTTCAAGTAACTTCAAGGGGTCTTTAAAATTTCACCCATCTATGCAGAGAACTCTTTGTACTGTCCTTCAGGAGGTAAATAAAATTCTTGGCTGGCATGTAATTGGGAAATATAAATCTCATTTCCAGCTCTGTTAAAGACATACTGCATGTGCATTGGAATATACTGTACAGAATCTCACTCAAGGGTAAAGAGCTCAGGTGTTAGGAACTGCAGCATGAGAACAGTGGTGTGCATTAATGGTCCATGTGGCAAAGAAGAGTGCACTCAACAGTTCTGTCCTCAAGAGTATGTTTGCATGCTCGAAACTGGTCAGGACAAAAGTACCGAACAGTGATTTTATTGCTGAGGCTGCACTCAGCAAACTGCTGCATTTGTAAAACAATTTTAACATCAGGAAAACACTCATGAATAAGTCAGTAGCAACTGTTATATATTGCTTTACAGATTAGTACATTTACATTCAAATTTGAATATATGAAAACATATGACTCAACGTTTAATGAGATTTGTTAAACTTTTGCAGGGGTGGATAGGAGGCTGCCTTGTGAAAAAGAAGTGCACTTGATTGAATCACATACTAAAAGTACTAGTGTACTTGAAATCTTAAAAGTTATTTAAAAAGAAAACGGTAATTGCGTATAATATTAATGAAACAAATGGCCACTTAATTGTACTTAAAGAGAGTACACTTTCTAAAAAGTGTGCTTTGTACATTAATAATTTCAAAAGTTTTACTTTAAAGTACATTTTAATTCATTATGTTTTAATATTTTATTCGGGCAGTACATTTTATCCAGAATTCAAGGACAATAAAAGTAATTATGAAATTATATATAAAGATGTAAGTGAATCAAAAAACATTTTAAAGTTAAACTAATTGCATTTAATATAAATTTAAACTATAATACATTTCATTTCATTGCAATTAACATCCAATGAAGTGTCTGAAAACATGATATTCAGCTCACATGTTAAGTATGTTATTATTTTTTCGATAATAATTACTCTTTTTAAAAGTATGCAAAAGTGTATTCTTCTTCGCAAAGTCTCCTTCACTGCAAACACAGTTATGTAGGAAACACTGCAGTTACAGAGTATAGCAATCATTATTTATCAGTGCAAAATGCCAACTGACCAATCATAAGCAAGTATTTCAGAGTGAGTCATGTAATGTTTGGCAATGTCATAAATCAAAGTGTTATTGAATTTAGTCCAGATATTCTTTTGATTCTGCTCTAGTTTATTCAGTATTTAAGTTTTTCTGTATTTTCTCTCCCATTGTTAACACAAGGAAAGATCAAAAGTGCAGAAATAATTGGGAGATGTTTAAAAAGTCCTGACAATACTCTCCTTAACCCTGCACTCCCGCGGTTGCCTTTTCTTCTGTCCTTCTTTGTGCAAACCAAACTGAATAAACTCCCTTCTATGTTATAAGCTATTGTAAAAATTAGCCCTATGGAAGTACTGGTGAGTTTTGGGACACAGTCCCCGGTTTCTGATGCGTCATCGTTTGTTTCATTGTAATCAAAAGCACCAGTCTGCAAACCGGAGTGAGAAATGAAGGAAAACTGCATCATGCAACAATGACCGCATCCCTGAAACAAGCCTGATAACAAATTGACAGAGGCTTCAGGTGATGTTGATGATGTAAGTGTAAAACCATTGTGATTGGTGAACTCATCCATGTCACCTTGTGGGGGAATGATGAAGAGCCCTGTGGCTCAAGACTAACAACGCAGTCGGGCTGAAATAAATAACCCTCATTTCTCCAAACAAAATGGCGGCCAGAGCAAAACAACACATTTTCTACCTAATTTAGTCCATGTTTGATTTTGGGGGCCACATCCTGTTCATTCGATTGGCTGGATTGGCTGGAATCAATCCTCAACATGTGGGTTGAAAATCACAAAGTGTGCAGGGGCAGTAAATTACAGTGCATCGAATGTCATGTGCTCAGGTCCACCAGAGGGGAAATATTAAGTCCTGTGGTGAAGTGCTGTGGGCTCCATTTAAACACCTCTACACTCAGCAAATACTCAGTCTGCGCTAAATCTCACACAATGAACCAGGCAATATCTAAAGGTCAGCGAGCGAGTGAAAAACAAAGTTTGGCGTCTCTGTGATTATGTGAGAAATTGTTCTTCAGAGAAAGTCCTTGTCAAATGAGCTTTCAAGACTTCTGTTTTCGAGCAATTTCTGAAAGGCTTTCCGATTGGAGTTTGAATGTTTTAAACAGAATACTCTAAAATGGGCCTCTCCAACAGGCGAAAAGAGTTGCGCGCAAAACAGCAGTTCCCTCACCGACTTCCTGAATTGGTGAGATAAGGTGGCTTCTCTGTATGGCAAAGCTTGTATTCGTATCCCACGAGCACAATGAAAAAGTGATCAATTAGATCAGAAAAATATGAAGCCTTGCACATGACATGTGGAAGAAAAAAATAGATATTGTTGCCACAAATTAAGAATTTGTTCCTTTACCCTTATGTCGTTTCAAACCTGTATGACTTTCTTTGTTCTGTGGAGCACAAAAGAAGATATTTTGAAGAATGCTGGTAAACAAATAGTTTTGGATCCCATTGATTTCCATTATATTTTTTGACCATCCAAT
This sequence comes from Sinocyclocheilus anshuiensis, assembly GCF_001515605.1. NCBI lineage: Eukaryota > Metazoa > Chordata > Actinopteri > Cypriniformes > Cyprinidae > Sinocyclocheilus > Sinocyclocheilus anshuiensis. Next base: position 116,392 of record NW_015555720.1, read on the forward strand.
GTAAGTCAATGGAAACCAAAGCTGTTTGGTTACCAACACTTTTCAAGGTATCTTCTTTTTTATTATGAAGAAGAAACAAAGTCATAGAGGTTGGCTTTACATGAGGGTGAGTAAATGATGACAGAAATTTCATTTTTGGGTGGACTATTCCTCTAATTGGTTTTGTAGCCAAGTTGTAATTTAGTTAAAGGGGTCATATGATGCGATTTCAAGTTTTCCTTTCCTGTGTGTGAGTGCGCGAGCGAGCGAGCGAGAGAGAGAGAGAGAGAGAAAGAGAGAGAGAGCACGAGAGAGAGAGAGCGAGAGAGAGAGAGCGAGAGAGAGCGAGCGAGAGAGAGAGACAGGGTCACATCACAGTGGAGTCAGCTGTCTTAACCGTGGCTGCCACAATTAGTGATAGTTTTGTCCATGATTTAACTAAAACAAGGAATTCTAAATTTGTGGCCACAATATCTTTAAAACTGTATCTTGAAAATAGATTTGCGAATATGTGAATGTCAAATGCATGCTGCATAGTCAACCCTGCCACAAGGGGCACTATAGCATGCATTAGCAAATATTATTAATTAATTTGTTACATTTATATAGCGCTTTTTTTGGGTACTCAAAGCACTTTGCATGTAAGGGGGGAATCTCCTCAACCTCCATCAATGTGCAGCATCCACCCAATAGTAAATGTGACTGTATCTGTGCTTTGGGTATGATATGCACCAGTGAGGAGTAGGAAGATCTGTGCATTGGATTTAACAAGCATACCTGTTCTTTATGACAGTTCCACTTGATTGCCTAGAAAGAGAAGGAAAAGACAGAAACAGACATGAGCAGATGCAGACAATATCTGATTACAGGCTAATAAGTTGGATTTCTATTAATTTCAAACCATTATAAATTAACAGAAAAATTAATTATGAAGAACAGACAAAGCCTCTTAACCGTGGTCAAGCAATACATGTTTTTCCGATGCCAATATTTAAGAACAAGATGACCTACAGTAGAGCAATATAATGCTGATATATAGATAATACAATTTAAAGAGATAGTTCAACCAAAAAATGAAAATTCTCATGTCGTTCAAAACCTGTATTTCTTACCTTTTTTTTTTCGGTCGAACACAAATGGAAATATTTTGAAGAATTTTTCTACTGTTTTTGCCCAAAGCAACACTGGATTCCATTTACTTTCATTATATGAAAAAAATAAAAGATATTATAAAATCTTCTTATGAAGAAAAAAAGAAAGTCATACAGGTTTGGAACACCATGAGTAAATTACTGAATTTTCAATTTTGGATGAATTACCCCTTTAATCACAGCAAAGGAGATACAAAATTAAATAAACAGAATAATTACTCAAAAGTTATTACAAAATTTTAAAAACAGAATATGTTTATTTTCTACTGACAAGGCTTTCGGAAGACTTTGGAACAGACACACTTCTGTTAATTGACCAAGCATGCCGATGGTGATAATTTCAAAAAGACCAAATACCAGCTGATTAATTGGCCTGGCTGATATCTGGGTCTGAAACTAGGATCTGGATACCTTGACTGTGTTTTCTGATTTGCCACACGAACAGCATGAGGCAGCAGCGTGCTGCAGTTTTACAGCTGAAAGGAAAAGCAGTTACAAGAATAGCAAACGGAAAACACGTTTTATTGCCTCTTTAACTACATTACCGAGAGATGCATTATTTGCAGTCATTGTATTCACGCTATACGAGAGCTCCAAAAACATTAGGTATCTTGGAAGAAGGCTGACAGAATGGAGAAATGGGTGAGGTTAGCTAATATAAGAAAAATCAATAAGAGGAAGCAAAAGCCTGAAGCAACCCAACCAGAGTTTGGCTTGTGTGCAGGCAGAGTCGGCCAGGAATGGCATCCACGGGGAAAAGTGTGTATGCCAGTGTGCCACGAGGAAGCGCTCTCACTTCTTTGTGTGTAAAACTATGCTTAGAGGGAGTGAAAGGTCAGAGAGTGTGTGTGTATGTGTGTTTATGTACGCGGTTGTGTGTGTGAATTCGATTTTAGCCTTCAGATAGTTGATGCTGAGTGTTATGATCTCACTTTGATCTAACTGACCAATGAGACAACATAGCAGGAGGAAAAATGCACATAGTTTGGTGCCCATTTCTTAATCATACAATACATTTTGTACATGATATAATGGTACAGCAATACAGTGACGCTTGAATATCTACCATGGTAGCACCATGAATTTGTTTAACAACTCTACAGTTCAGAATGTGCAGATACTTTTTGTTGGTTAATCCAGTAAAAGATACACACATGTAGTTTTATGGTGGGCACTTTTCATC
>NW_015555720.1:118794-121343 GCF_001515605.1 Sinocyclocheilus anshuiensis
TGTGTATGTATGTATAGAAGGAATCAATTATCAGCTTTATAATATAATAATATAATATAATATAATTAATGAGTAAGTAATTGATTCCTTGTTTTTTTTTTGGCAGTTCTTGTCCTCCATACATGACTGTTGACTTGTCACCACAAATTTGGCAAAACCTGCCACACAGACAGAATGCAAACAATTTCTTCCCAATAATTTAAATTAAAAGTGAGTGTCTGCGATGTAGACTTGGGCCCAGACTTGAAATCCTTGGAAGGAAATGCGTAGCGAAAAAGACACAAATGCAAAGCAACTCACCCCTGAGGTTCAACCCGATGCCCCCTCCCCCCTCTGCCTCTTTCTAGTCTGAGCACAGAGCCGTCAAGCCCCCTTCTCCATTCCATCACCTCACTCCTGTGTGTGCTGCTAGTGGAACAAGTCTGGCTTTCAGTAAAAAGTTGACAGCTGTAGAAAATGGCCGCTCTCAGTTTGTTTGGTTTTTTTTTTTTACACAATCTCATTATATTATACTGTGGCGGTGGCCTTGAAAGCTGTAAAACGTGTCTTGCTGGAAGACGAGGGAAAGCCGGCCATATGGAATGCAGTCTGAAAGTAGGCCGAACTCTGTTAAATTCCAATTTTCTCTATCAACACTGTTCCCTGCAGTTCTCTGTGTAATTTAATCACAGCTCCTCGTATCAGAGGTGACCAGTGTTCGATTGTGGATGACCACCTATGGATTTCTTTAATAGAAGCGAGGGTCCATGTTTATTGTGAGGGAGAATTTGGACAAAACCTTTCAGGCCAGACTTTAATTTGTCAGCATCAGTGACAACTGGAGCGCAGATCTAATCAGATACATCTGAGGCAATTACTCTTGTATTTTCATTACATTTGAGTTTGGTGCACAGTGTTGCTATATTGGCAGCATATATCAAAGCAAAGGCTAATGAAAGAAAGCATCTAAATTATAATCTACTTTCTTAGAGCTATTTTTAGTAGAAGCTGCCCACTTAAGAGCCCTTTTTTGCATCTAAAGCATTTAAAGAGGACTGTCAACATGTAAAATCCTGTAATAAAATGTGTTCGGCACTGATAACGCATACTTGATACGATATGAATGCATGCATGTAATAACCACTTACAATTTACACAAAGCCAGGCTGACACACACACACACACACACACTAGCTAAACAAAGGAAAACAAGAACCTCAAGAGCAGGATGCCTTTTCCCTAAACCATAAGAGAAAGAAAAAAAAGATGATTGGAGAGGAGCGCATAGCTTCCAGCATCCACACTGTCACTCCTGTGCAGAGCTCAACTATGACCCTAAAAAATAGAACCTCCAAAATTAGCTCTTCTTCTGTAGCCTATTTAACTGAAACCAGTGTGGAGGCAGAGGGAGATGTTGTCCAAATCTGTCTTAAAACGTATTGGTGTATTCCTCATTATACTCACTACACTACCAGAAAACTCCCTACAGTGCCAATTAGTCTTAATTAATGGTTGTCCTTTTGAAAAGTAACAGAGAGCCCCCTCTAGAGGCTGCACTGTGTCAGTAAAATACCAAACTGCTGTTGAAGAGACCAGAGATCTCTCAAGTTATTCAATGCAAACACACACACATGCTTGAAAAATCAACCACAATATATTAATTTTAACACAACTTAGTAACAAGCAATTATATATAGTGAAACTATCATATGCAATATTCTTTTATGGATTAAAAATGATGTATACTCCAGAGTCACAGAAAAAAAGTTTAACACCATAATTTTTATACTAGCAATATGTTTCAAAGATACAAAATAGCTCAAACCACCTGTATTTTGTTTATTATAAAGTCATTAAATATTTGTATTACTTTTTCAACAATTGGTCAGTGAAAGTAGGTGCTTAACCATATCTTCTAAAAATAAACATTAAACTTCCCATTCATTTAAGAAACCATGTTTGTTTGATCATTTATGCTTAAAATCATTTGCACAACAGGCCTGAGCTTGTCGAATGTAGTCAATTACAATTTGTGTAAATATTGAAAAAAGGAGATTATTTACTGTAAAAAAAAAAAAGATCTTACATTGATATTAAAGAGTTTAACATTTCTTGTAACAAGGAATAGATTATACTTAAAGCAGCATGCAAAATATTTTGGTTTTTGTACTTAAATTATATTTTTTTTGTCATAAAATTTGTAATATTTTTATTATTAAATTAGTCATTTTATTACAAAGAACCGAATATCAAGTCAACACGTTATGCTACAACTATGACATTTTTATTGATTTTAATTGTTGGACATAGGTAACGTGTTCGAGACAGCTGACATGGAACGGAAAAATCATTTTAAAGACATTTGATATGTGTTAAGCTAGTTCTTTCATATTAGGTTAATTTTATGTCAGATAATAGTTTATCTAACATGTATAATAGTTCTTAAAAACATAGGATTTGGGCCTTTAAAGCTTGTTTAAAAAGTCATAAAGTGCACCGTCTTCATGAAATGTGACAGATAATAATTTAAATCTGCTATCTTTACATAAGCGTAAACTCTACAAAAAAAA
>NW_015555720.1:121384-123365 GCF_001515605.1 Sinocyclocheilus anshuiensis
AAAAAAAAAACTGCAGCAGTACCAGATGGTAGTACCATAGACTGAATGATTTCCATATTCAAACCAGCAGTCCAGGGTACTTCAAAGAGTACTATGGTACTTCTTTATAAGTGGATCTTAGCGTCACATGTGGGTGTAAAGTACTTGTAACCATGTTGAATTTCTGTGGCTGCCACTAATGGTGGAGGTTGACTAATATGTTTATGTGGCCCACGGTATTTCCATGAGCTTAGGACTGTTAAGAGAGGATATTGGTACGCCCATCCCCCACTAGTACTGTAGATTACACTTCGCAATAGCAACCTCCTCGAGCACCTCTCCCTTTTCGTCATCCGCCCCGCTACCCCTCCCTCTTCTTTTTCACTAGACTACCCAGTCAAATGATTTATCTCATTTCTTTCTTCATCTGCCTCTACAGATGTGCTGGTGCATTTCCTCCAGCCTGCTGAAGACTAGCTTACTGAGGACTGGAAGAACTGCAGCACATTAACTCAACCCTGCATTAGCCTAGGCCAAATGTTACATAAACATTTATAAATCTCATCGACTTAAAAGAAAGTGCATGTTGATTATTTTGGACAGTGGATAGCCAGTATTCTTGGACTAAGAGTAGGTTTACACAGGAACGATTGTAATAAAAACGGAAATGTTTTTCTTTTGCGTTTTTGAAAAGTTTTGTGTATAGTGAATTGTAATGTGCACTTGTGAAAACGCCTAAAAACGCTGTATTGTGCATGCCAGGCCAGTAGTTGGCGATGTTACTTTGTAAAGAAAAACTACATGTCTGCACACATACACATTTCTATACACTGATCAAGTAATACACATGCGGATGACGTCACCGTTTTCACAGATTTGCATTTTTTAAGTTTACATGGAGATGTTTACTCTTATCATTTTAAAAAACTTGCATACTGAAACTCATTTCAAACGTTTGTGTTTTCAGGGCCCCAAAACGCTGTTCTTGTGTAAATGAACAGCCAAAATGCATTAAAAAAAAATCAGTTTTTTTCTTAAAAATGGTGTAGTGTAAACGCCCCTTTAACATTCAAGTAAAGAAAGGTATCTGAACAACAAGAAATGAATAGTAATATCAATATAAATTGAACTTGTCATGTCTGTTGTACAAACTGTTCTGTCACTAGCCAAGTTTCCATCCAAGGATTGTCTTCCGAAAAAAGGTTTAGCGCATTACAGTGTTTAACCATACAGATGATGTACATGCTAATTATCGTTAAAATATCGCAAGTGCCGACACAATCTTTTTTCGCTTGTTTTTAGTGCATAGATTCTGTAGCAATACTTTTACTCACATTCGTATGCTACTCCAAGTCGGAATGAAATTAAAATGCACCTTATTTATTTTGTAAATGCATGATTCGTACATTTTTTTTTTTTGGATGTAATGTTTAACGAAAATGTTATACCTCATTTTTAGAGGTTTGATGGTTGCTGAATACATCATACCACTGAAGGATAGCAAATTGAGTGTAAAGCTTTAATTCAAATAAATTGATTTTTTTACACAGCATTTACCAACCAGGTCTACGTTTCTCAAAACTAGTGTGAGAAGTTCTATCATGACAACTCTTGGAAGATTTTAGCATGGAAATGGATATGACAATGTTAATGTGTTTGGTTTTGTCAGAATAGATCTGCTACGCTGCTGCTGTTGTTGGTTATTGCTGTTGTAGATTATTGCTGCTGCTGCTACAAAGCAAGCAGGACCCATTACAGATCTATACAGGTGGAGCTGGGGAAGGTGGAGGGTTTCAGAGTTAATCAGAAAGCACGCTGCAAAATGCTCTAGTGAATGCTAACCAGTCATTTAAATTAGGGATGCACCGATACCGATACTGAGCTCCTGTACTCGATAAAATGCCCCGATACCAAACGCTTACTTAATGGTAGAGAGAGAGAGAGAGAGAGAGAGAGAGAGAGAGAGAGAGAGAGAGAGAGAGAGCGCGCATCTCTTGTGTGT
>NW_015555720.1:123382-140595 GCF_001515605.1 Sinocyclocheilus anshuiensis
ATGCCCAGGAGACTACAGGCTGTCATTAAGGCTAAGGGTTGCCCGACTAAGTATTGATAGTTGTGTAAATACTGTCATACTGCTGTCATATTCAGCTGTCTGAATAATTTTTGGTTGATTGTAATCCATTACATACCTTTCTATCAAAGTTATCTAACATTATCAAGTTGAATTTGTTCTGACAGTTTAACACAGTTTAAAATATGAGTTCTTGTCATATTTTATTACCATTTTCTAAATTATAGTGAATAAACTGTGATAATGTGAGAAATGTTGAAGGTGTCTGAATAAATTTTGGTTTGACTGTATCTATTTGATAAATGAAGTTAACCAACTAATATTATACATACTCTTTTGGTTTCTGTACCCAATATTTTAAAAATGTACAAATGCAATAAAAATATCGGTATCGGTACTCGGTATCGGCAAGTACCAAAAATAAAATTATCGGTATTGGGCGAGTACTGGAAAAAGTGGTATCGGTGCATCCCTAATTTAAATGTAAAGCAAGTTCATTGGCTGTGTATGCAACATGAACCAATCAGCTTGTCCCAAGTAGTTTAACGCTGTGAATATCATCAATTTGCGTTAACGACCCATCAGTCTGCGCCATCTAGGGTTTCATGACAGAACTTGGCATTTGATTGTACAGACCATTGGTGTTAATGGCTCTAAAATCTACTTAGGATTACAATGCTGTTGGGAAACACAGCCCAGATCTCATGAGAAAATTAAACTATTTTATGACGTGATGATTTCAAATGATGCGATTTGTATGGAAACATATGATTTTTTATTTTAAAAAACTTAATCACAAACATCCCTAACCACGAAATCTAAGTCAGCAGTGTGTAAGATGTGATCGTACGAACAAATGAGTTCATACAAATACGAATTAGCCACCAATTCGCCAAAATGTATAATAGTTACAAATAGGGGTGTGTGATATATATCATCTGCGATAATATTGTAGTTGTTGTTTTAACGATACTCGATTTGACATTATCGAGTATTTTGCAAAAACCATTCAAAACACCTACAGAGTGCAGTATGCATTATGTGAAGTCTAGACTAGTGCACGTACGCATTAACAGTGCATTCTTTCACTGCATTATTCAGTCTATTAAAATACATTTCGAATGATCGCAAATTCAAAAATGTTTCGTTCCTGAATGAATCAACTGTAAATGATTCAGTTCAGTCGCAATGACTCACTTAACAGTGACTTCCAGCAACCTACTGGCATTTTAATTCCACATTTAAAGTATCTTTTTATTATTCAAATAATTTCAAATATCAGTAGTCAACGTTTTATGTTTAATATATCAAAACATTATTTATGCATTTGTAACTGCAGGTTAAATGCATTCATGTCCTGCATTAAACAGTGTGTGACTGTGAATACATCTAAATGCAGCTTCTGTGTTTCTTCTGCATTGCAAAGACGAATTTTGTTGATATTGATTTAATTTGCTTGGTAACAGCCCAAATGTCTTATCATTCTAATTCACTGATTCAATGTAAGAATTTGACTCAAAAGATAATGCACAGTTTTAGAAAAAATGGCTTTTTAAAGGTTAAAATGCCTATAAAAGGTAAAAAATTAATTTAAACTTATTGGAAAAGATGAATTTCTATCAGTGTGAACTGATCACCACACAGAATATGAAGAATATAAAAAAATTTAGGAGTCAGCTGTCCAAGGTAGTTCTTAAGATACCAGCGCAATAACACACTCAGCAAAATATCATCTAATTATCATTGTCGACAAAAATCCCAGAAAATATCGAGGTATCGTTTTTTGTCAATATCGCACACCCCTAGTTAAAAACTGCCATAAGAGTGTTTTAGCATTTAAATCTTTCAAATGACCAAATCTCAAAATCCAGTCTACAACTGATGAATACAATAGTTCCTGTCCTAAATGTTTTGCTTTCCTGATAATCTGTTATACTCGGATATGTCACAATAAGAAAAAAAACATCTGTCGCTATTTCTGTTTCAATGCAACTTTAAAGCGCTGTTTTTCGGTAATGTTCAAGGATGCGTTAAATCTATTCATATTATATACAGTAGCCGAAAAGAGAGGACAATCTTTTAAAATGGAGCAAGTATAATATTATTTCTCCAGAGATGGAGAAGGACAATAAAGATGCAAGAGAGCCTCTTTATTTGTATTAAAGCCCTTTTTCTTGACTAAAAATGTTTCCAAATGAATTTTTTCTCCAGAGATGGAGAAATAATAGTTAGGAGGACAAATTTACATTTATTAGACAACAAGCTGCACATGATATATAAAGCACTAGTTGTTTGCTTTGTGCTAAAATGTCACCAAATGCTGCAAAATGTTGGTATTCAGGTAAGTTCGTTAAAGATACCAGCTTATATGATTTTTTTCATATGAGTTGTAAGTCTATGGTTTTACCCTCAACCACTATCAGTGGAAAATTCATCCTAGTTCAACAAGCACAAAGCCAAAGGATGCACAAAGTAGCATGAAATTAGTTCCATATTCATCAGCATCACCTTGGAGAGGAGTTTCAGTTTTAAAAAGTGTCAAAACATCTCATTTGTATGCAGAACCAAATTAGCTATTTGAAACGTACTCGCCAAAAGTGTTAATGCTGAAGATGCTCAATGAATTTTCAGAGATTGTCATCTAAAGACACCTGCGTTCACCGTGGACCGCGATGCTCGCAAACACCCTCACACAAATGGAATACCCAGGATCCTTCGTTACAGTAGAGAACCATATATCCTCAGAGGCATTATTGAATTGCCCTGCTGTGTTTGCTGGCACAGGCTATGTGTTCACATAAATCGTTGCCTGTGGTGTAACATGGACCTGATGTCCTGCCGCATGTTCCACTGCTTGAAAAGACTGCAGGACTGACAGGGATGCTTACAGGTGCACTTGTACGGTTATTTTAGTAGGGTAAATCCCATTGCTTATTATTCTTTATATTATATATCACATTCACACTGCGCAAAATACATATTTGGGGACCTATCAACTGATTTGTGAGCATTCACACACCGTACACTCTGGAACTTGCCCTCCACCTTGCACATCTTGCATGATGCTCTTCGCAGATCGTATTTAAGCCTTTATGTTTCCCTCTTGGACCATCTATAGTTTCCTTTAAACGAGTATTCCTATGGATCTCCAGTGAAAATGGCTAGTGGGACAGTTTGTCTGGTAGAGAGATGAATATTTCGACCCTCTGCACTTTAATAATATCTGAAATCTAGGGAGAGGATCTATCCACCTAATAACGGCGAAAGAAGAACAGCTATAAATCTCCTCTGATGGACCCACATGTAGCAATGGACTATGCCATGCACTGCTCTTCTGCTCCAAAAGCATGTTCTGATTCATACTGACACACACACTAGTGCTCAGCACAAAGTACACACAGTCTCACAAGGCCGAAGATGCTCATGAACATGCAAGTTCTAGATAGCAAAAGTGAACAATGCAGTGGACATTTGATGTTAACACCTTGATGTATGCAGAAGTCCACCTTCCTGTGTGAAAGCCATATATATAAGGGAAAGAGGGATCTTTTTTGTTTGGCAGTGCTAGGCACAATCATTATTTGTTTAAAGTGCTGCCCTATAGGCAATCTCACTTCAGGCCAGCCTCTGATTGCGTTATGCAGTAAAAACCACTGCAGACCACCAGCTCAACATATCAGTGAGATCGAAAACAAAGTCATTCTCAATCAAACAATGCTTTTGCAAGAAGAAGATACCTCAAATAGTGTGGCTTTGTTGAAGAGAGGTGTGATATTACTTTTTGAAGTCATAGGACTTACTATTTTCACCTGGCAGATGATAAATGGGTGGGTGAAAAAACCCATAGACTTACACAGATGGAAGGACACAAACAATACCTAAAGTCCAGAATATTATAGAGGTTTGAGGGAGTGCATTTCTGAGCTTGAGCTTGTAAGAAACCAACAAAAACATTCTAGAAACTAGGGGTGCATGGGAATAAGTTATAGTATATTAAGATAGTGGATCAAACTTTTGAATGATGAAAATAAATCGTATTTTTACTGTACACAGCATTCACCAGCCCAATCTCATGAGAAAATGTAACTATTTTCTTATTTCATATAGATGCATATCATGTTCGTATAAATGCAATCATTTGCATCATTTTTTGCAATAAAAAAAGTACTTATGAAAGTCCCAACCTTTGCCCCAAATTTAATCGTCAGTTGGGCATAAGCTTTTCGTCAAAAATAGATCATACGAATTCATCTGAATTAGTCGGCAATTAGCCAAACCATAAAATAGTTGTGAATTTTCATGTTTTAAATATTAATTCTAAGTAAATATTTGAATATAGTGTTTTAAATACATACTCAGAATTCACAACAAAATTATTTATATGGAAACATGATTTTCAGAAAAAATAAATAAATAACATGAATGTCATAAGCAGATTGTGCAGAAACATAATGAGATCATACATAAAGCGTTACAAATGCCATGAGAGTTTTTTTGGCATTTACTCAAAATTCAACATAATTATAAAACATAAAATAGTTTAAAACATAAATAGTTTACTATCCATTGATGAATCTGTCGATTGAATTTGGAACTGACAAACGGCAAGATAAACACTTGTTAATTGGTGACATGGATAATATCAATGGCAATAATCTCAAAATTGCCAAATATTGGCCTATTAATCAATGGTATATCTCACTATTTGGGCCACACTAATAATAATATTGTGATTTGTTACATTTATTTTAAGGTTATCCAAAATTGTTGTATTTTGAGTTTGGATTCTAAATGAATAAAAAATAAATAAATAAAATAAGCAAGCGTTCTTGTATACTCACAGATGTAATCTAATTTTTCCCCCAAAAAAGTGAAAAATTGTAATACAATAAAAGCATTTTATAACAAAATTGTTCTAAAATCATGTGTGCAAGCTTCCTTTTTTTTTTTTTTTTTGCTATAGGACCATATAGACAAACAGGAAGAAAGGGGATGGGATTGGGAAAGGTCCTCAAGTCAGGACTCAAACTCAGGTCACCCAATATACAACATGCTGGAGCATCGGCTTTTTTTTCAGTTTTTCAGCTTACAAACCAAAGGATTCTCTATTTACAAATGTAGGCGCAAACGTCTCTCAGCTTTTTGCTGGTCTTTGAAAAATGTATTATAAAAATACAAAATAATGATTCATGGTATATCAATATAGTATCATGACTTACCATGTAAGTTTGATAGGAATTAATGTCAAGACATTTTTGCATTTTTGCAATAGCTTCTATTTTCCAAACTACTTTACTCAGATGTTCACACTGACAAGACTGAGTCATCAGGAAGCGACACCCTCCCTCGGTCTTCCTCAGTCCACATCTGATGATCTTCCCACAAGGTGTCTCGCCTCCAGAAAAACGTGAAAGTGAGCACACCACGCTTCTCTAACCTTCTAAACATCTCCTAAGTTCAAGTGCAACACCACAGTACACTACATATAGACTATAGATGCTAGCAGTGCACTATAAGATCCCTGAGCAACAGTGTGATGACTGACAGTGAGTTAGGTAGCTTTGGAGAAGTAGGTCATAGAGCTAAAAATACCTATCTGTGTCTATCTCTCTCTTTAATCTTGAAGACAAAGAGAGTCTCTCTGGAAAAAAAAAGTGAGTGAGTGAGTGAGTGAGTGAAATGAAAAGAACAGCCCACCAGTCTCAGAAGAAGAAAAATGCCCTTATAGAATTGCGGCCGCTTATGCAAACAAACATTAAAAAGGGCCTGAGTATAGAGATGGGGAGGAAGGATCTAGAACCGGGTGACAGTCTTCGGCTTAAAGGAACACTCCACTATTTTTGAAAATAGGCTAATTTTCCAACTCCCCTAGAGTTAAACAGTTGAGTTTTACTGTTTTCGAATCCATTCAGCCGATCTCCAGGTCTGGCGGTAGCACTTTTAGCTGTAGCTTAGCATAGATCATTGAATCTGATTAGACCGTTAGCATCTCGCTCAAAAATGACCAAACAGTTTCGATATTTTTCCTATTTAAAACTTTGCTGCCGTACCATGGTTGCAGCAGGCGCAATGATATTACGCAGCACCTGAAAATAGGCTTATTGGAAGTTACCTAGCTGGGGACTATTTTCAGGTGCTGCGTAATATCATTGCGCCTGCTGCACCCATGGTACGGCAGCAAAGTTCCTTGATTATTACGCCGGAATGAGAGTATAGTTCCTAGCCATATCGGCCTAGAAAATCGCAACTTTTCATTTTCCATCAGTCTTAGTACACGATGTAACTACAGAAGAGTCAAGTTTTAAATAGGAAAAATATCGAAACTCTTTGGTAATTTTTGAGCGAGATGCTAACGGTCTAATCAGATTCAATGATCTATGCTAAGCTACAGCTAAAAGTGCTACCGCCAGACCCGGAGATCAGCTGAATGGATTCGAAAATGGTAAAACTCAACTGTTTAACTCTAGGGGAGTTGGAAAATGAGCCTATTTTCAAAAATAGTGGAGTGTTCCTTTAAGAGCGACAGTGTGAAGAATTATATAGATCTCATTTTTCTCAGATCAGCGAGGCAAAGTGGAATAACTATCCAAGAAGTCCGCATTCCGCATGCTACGAGATGACTGGAAGAGACAGGACATCATCACTTTAGGAGACTGAGAGAGATAGTGGAAGATAGAGGGAAAATAGAGACAGTAAGTGAACCTGAGTAATTACTAGAGAGATGTGAGGACCAGTGGAGGAAGAGAGACTGAACAAAGAGAAATACGCAACGAGAACAGTGGGAAACTATTCCAAAGATTCAAAGATTCCCAATGAAATTCCATAATTTTGGTGAAGGCATGCCGGTTAGCAGATAATCAGCAATCAAGGAAGGCATAATTTAATCACCATCTCTTAAAAATTAGTGATTTATAAAAGCCAGTAATGTAAATTAGATTGGCTCCTCAACTGATATCTCCTCATGGCTTCAGAAGTACTGCACTTTAACTGGGTTCTTTGAAGAGGGTTACTGAAGAGTGTAACATCACAGTAATTCAGACGCTGATTGCAGCCCCTCTTTCTGTTCATTCATATTTCTCATGCAAATTTCTCTAAATGCACCAGGACGCACACCTGACCTTGTACATGACTAAAAACATCCGTCCACAGTCAACAGCAAAGTTCACCGCTCAGGGAAACTGATCAAACCGAAGAGAACCCAGTAAGATACTGCAAGATTTGTCATGTATGAGTTACTTACATGAGTCACTGAAACTAAACTGCGGATTTACAAAATCCACAGCAGTTTTATTTCTTTACTGAAAACTATTAGATAGTGCTACTGAAGTTAATCAAGGTACTCAATGATATTCATGCAAAATCGTATAACCTAATACTTTACAAAAAGGTACCATTAGTTAAAGGGTTAGTTCAGCCAAAAATGAAAATTAGGCTGCGTTTTACTCACCCCAGAGCCATCCTAGGTGTATATGACTTTCTTCTTTCAGACGAATCCAGTCGGAGTTATATTAAAAATTGTCCTGGCTATTCCAAGCTCTGTCATTGCAGTCAGCGGGTATTGCAGTGCTTCAGTCCAAAAGAAGTTAAATAAAAAGCGCCCGTTAGTGACCGTTGTTTTGTTTTGATCTCTCCGCTGCGTTTCTGCGTTCGTCACTTCTGAGCGGCGCATGCGCAAAGCCGACCTCATACGTCATCTGCCCGGAACTGCTTCCGTTTACAACAGTGAGCGCAAGCTAGATTAAAGGGATTATTAAATTTTGAATATGAATATTTTTCTTACAAAAACGCATCGATTCGCTACAGGAGGCCTTTGTTCACCCCCCGGAGCTGTGTGAGACACTTTTTTAAGGATGGGTGCTTTTTATTTCACTTCTTTTGGACTGAAGCACTGCAACACCCGCTGACTGCAATGATAGTGCTTGGAATAGCCAGGACAATTTTTAATATAACTCCGACTGGATTCGTCTGAAAGAAGAAAGTCATATACACCTAGGATGCCTTGGGGTGAGTAAAACACAGCCTAATTTTCATTTTTGGGTGAACTAACCTTTTAATGCATTGACTAACATTAATGAGTAATAATACGTTTGTTACAGTATTAGTTTAAAAAAAAAGTTGTTCATTATGAGTTCATGTTATCCAAGGTTCATTAAAAAGGCTAATAATACTAACAGATAGGCCTACAACTTTTGGTTTATATAATGTATTAATAAACGTTGAAACTAACATTGGTATTGCTTATGCAATGGCTTCCATTCAGAAAAGTCACGTGAGGCACGAACTGTAAGTAGGCTTAAGCTATATTTGCAGCACATATGTGACCCTGGAGCACAAAACCAGTCATAAGTGTACATTTTTTGAAATTGACGTTTCAATATTTACGTTTCAAATATTTTTTTTGAAATTGAAATCTGAAATCTGAATAAATAAGCTTTCCATTGATGTATGGTTTGATAGGATAGGACAATATTTGGCTGAGATACAACTATCTGAAAATCTGGAATCTGAGGGTGCAAAAAAAATCTAAATACTGAGAAAATCGCCTTTAAAGTTGTCCAAATGAAGTTCTTAGCAATGCGTATTACTAATCAAAAATTAAGTTTTGATATATTTACGGTAGGAAATTTACAAAATATCTTCATGGAACATGATATTTACTTAATATCCTAATGATTTTTGGCATAAAAGAAAAATCGATCATTTTGACCCATACAATGTTGTTTTGGCTATTGCTACAAATATACCCCAGCGACTTAAGACTGGTTTTGTGGTCCAGGGTCACATATGTCCATACACACTTAATTTGTCAAGTCTGAATGCATTATTTTTTTATTTTTTTTACAAAACATTTGTCTGAATTCAAATGATGTCAAAGCTATTCTGCTTGAATTTGCGTAACCGGTAGCAATAGTAACCAACACCCGAATGATAGTTCACGTGTACTCTCGTTTGTTATTTTTTATACATTGTAAGTTATTGAAATGCTATAATTTGCCATAAGGTAAGAGTTTCTTACCTCATCATAAAACCTTGCCTCGTGTCTACTGAACTCGCGCGCGCCGCTAACGGTTTTTGTGCAAGTGAGAATTTATGTCTCGTGCCATCATGCAAAAAGTCGTTTCAAAAAATATGAATAATAACATTAATAATTTACGTAGTCAAGTGTTTGGCAGCAGTGCTCAATGCTGCCACAGATTAGACACTTAAGTTGGTTGTTTTTTTAAGTTAAAAAACAGACAAATAGCCTAACATTCCACAAGCTACATAATTTGGCCTGCTTGTGTTTTGGTTGTTTTTACGAAAATGTATTTATTTATTTATTTTTTCAAACGTAATACAATCAAGCGTAGCATTAGTTCTGGCAGGTCACGTTAGTCAAGCTCGCATCAGCTGACTCTCAGCTGATCCCCATCAACCTATGGGAATACGACACCTATCTAAAGTATTCATATATAAGGTCCCTCAGTATTATCAGCAGTTTTCGCATTGCTCAATAGCTAATTACCCTCCTCCATCCCCAACTCCTCCTCTGTCAGTCAGGATTCAGCCGTCTGATTCTCCTTTGAATCAGACTAATTCTAAAATGTGTACATAAAATGATTGAACTTTAACGATATCTGCAATACATTTATGTTGGTTCTGTTCTGTTTACCCTGGGGGGGTTACCGCTGCTCTCCCTGCTCTCATCCATGCTAGGCTGCATGGAGGCGCAGGGAGTTCTTGCCCAGAACGGAACCATACCGCCAATCCAAACTGTATGCTAATTTTCAATCATCTTTGACTATAGTGGTCCTGACAGAACTCTAAATAAAACGTCCCAGAAACTTAGATTTTAGATTTGTTTAGTTTTTGTAAACGTATAGGCTATACTTTTATATATAATTAAATAGCATATATATAAATAGCCTATATAATTTTAGGTTTGGTTTGGGTAACGTTTTAACCGTGATGTTACCAAACTGCAACCAAAATACAACGTTGTGGAGACTATTTAAGCTTGCTGGGTCCAGGTAGGCAGCAGTTGTGGTTGTTACTGGAGAGAGAGATGCAAACCCGGTGTTCTGACAAATAATGCTACCTATCAGATTATGCTACCAACACTGTATTTATCCTACTGTAAGGGTGGGTTTAGGGTTGGGGTAGGTGTACATGTTAATAAAGCCTCACACCTTATTAATATCATGCTGGAAGCAAAATCTGATAGGTAGCACTTTTCGCTATCGAATTATGCTACCATCTGTTTTAATGGGAGGTAGCAAAATCTGACAGGGTAGCACACCGGTGTTGTGCCGAATTCTGCAAATGTCGGCACTACACCGGCACAAGTGCAATTTCCCCTTTATCAGATACCTATAAAAGCTACACTCACATATTCATGACAAATACAAATACGTCTCCCCATTCGAAAGGTCCCCGTCTCTAGCAGACGAATGTAAAGCAATTTTTGGCACTGAGCCCGTAGCGAAAAAATGTGTCAGTGTGCACAAAGGAATCTAATGGAAACTTCACAGAATGTGCACTGATGCAACAGCGCATAAGAGATATCAGATGTTGCACTCCACTAAAATGTCATGTTTAAGCATGCATATTAGAAATCATATTCACGATGCACGTAATTTATACAATCTAATGTGTGCGATCAGCGCGTGCAATGTAACCACTGAAAACCCTCGGTGTGATAAACTGTAACCTTTTCCGGTTCTGGCAGTTTGCACCTAAATGCTATCCTCTGACAAACAGCACACCAGTTTGTTTGACATCATATTACACAAAAGCAAAAGCAAAAAGGTTCAAGTATCGTCGTTTATCTTGAGACTCGGCGACGAGTGAACTCTCCGATTCCAATACCAACAACTGTAAGTTCCTAGTGATCAATACTGACCAGGGACGCCGGGTCAACATTCTCAACATTCCTCCAGATCACTGAGCATATGCAGAAATTACACCCGAGACTCTGCACTTTCTAACATGCCATATTTGCCCAGATGACAAAATGTCGTCGCATGCATTATTATTTATTGCATTTCAACATGCGTTCGTAGTTTAAACCTCGCCGGCATTTTATACTTTTAAAGATGTTTGTATATTTGTGAATTAGAACGATCGCTGTTTGTTGCATGCCATGTATTCCATAACGCAAAAAATATATATATATATATTTTTTTTTACTTACGATTTCAGAGGATTTTGGACCACTGTGGCCATTTTGATATAGAATGATACAATGTAAGACTGCAGATCACCGGTATTGTACATGTAATATAGCAGCAATTTCAATTTCATTCATTCTCTGGGGCTGCGGCTGGATCGGCCAGCCACTAGGAGCACGACTGGCTGACGGTCACTGCGGGGAAATGTAGTTTTTATTCCCTGATGGCTTCAGGAGACAGCGGTGCGCGTACTACAAATATCACAATGCACTGCGGTTAACTGTATACTAGTCCCGCCTTGATTTTGGATGGGCAAGCCAAAACATCTACTGTAAATTCAAGGTTGGATTGCTGGACTGTCTGTCAGTATTTTTGATCTCATGTTGGTAGTTTCTTATAATTCGTAGATAATTTGAAGTATGTTTAGAGAGCGATGGGCAGCTATGAAGAGCGATTAAGTCAATATTTATTTTCTTAGTATGCATGTAATTATATTATATTTATTAGAGATAATCCGAGCAAATTTCGGTAGGCACTGATCAATATCATTATTACATAGCTTTATCCTGCTATATATGTGCGCTATATGTGTATATATCACTAACACAATTCCATCGACTTCTGTTGTGAACTAATAATAGTTTTCATCTTCTAAATCTAAACCTCAAACAAACTTTTCTGCATTTTTACATTTTCATTAATTTCTTATTTAAAAAAAAATTATACAGCCTGGCCTTAAAACATGCTAAACACGAGTAATATTAATGGACAATCACAGTAAACCAATTCTACTGTGTGTTTTTATACTGCTTATGTAATGAGAAACATTTACATCTAAATATTGTGAATATTATCAGCCAGACTGACCTCTAATAGAAATGGAATGACTGCAAAGGGCTCTTCAGTCCATTTAATTGCAATGGCGCCACTTTGAAGGCATTCTGTGACGTGATATTTATAGATCCCTGCTAACAACTATTTAATGAACCATGGAATGACTGAACAAAAATGTCCTGTTGATTCATAAGGGATTACTGCAGAATTGGTGCATTTTGGGGGGGATTTTAGAGTTGAGCTAATCTTCAATTTAAGATATTGCACTGCAATAAATTCTAAAACTACATTTAAATATCAGTGCTATTCTATTTGCACCTACCGACAACATTTTTACTAAATTTACAAAAATTTGATTTCCTACTCATACAATAATGAGCTCATGTGAGAATTTTTTCATGGAGACTTGTTTTTATTGACCTGGATACTACAGTGTAAATTCTGCACACAAAGACTGCTATGAGACAGTTGATCATAATAGCCACTAGAGGGCGTCAAAATGCTCTATAACGCACAATGAAGGCGGCCGATAGAGTAGCAACAGCGCCCTCTTGAGTCCAGCTAGAAAACCAAGCAGCGCCTGCAGCACAGTAGTAGCAGCAGCAGCTAGTAGTCTTGGGACAGTTGTAGTCCAAGTAGCTTTCCAGAGAGTTGTGATGGTTTTAAATCTTTCACTATGTCTGAAATGCTGCTGAAAGATATGGAAGAGATTTCTCTCGGGCCTGTTAAAATGGACGAGCAGAAGGAAAATGGACGGAGTTTTCTCCTGGTGGACGAAAACGAAAGCTTGCAGGTTTGTTTTTGTTAGCTTCGGTGTTAGCCATCAAGCTATTAGGTAAACAGCACATGTAGGGTCTTAGTTGTTTTTATACACTTTGATAGATCAATTCACGAGCACGCTAATAACTAATTATGGTATGTGTAATTTAAATAATAAACAGATTAACTAACCCTAAACTGTCAATATGATTGCATCATAAGGAAGGGCTGTCTTTTGACAACTTTTAGGGATCTTTAGCCATTGATCAGTATTGATTATATCAAGGGTTTGTATAGTTTTTGTCACGTACATTCATGATCTCAGGTCTGTGTGCTGCTGCTGCTGGCCCATGTGCTACAGCAGATGATACATCTGTCAACGCAGTGTATCCTACAAACGTTGAATGATCTCAGTGCTGTATACTGCTGTTATGTTATTTCTCTAACATGATATTCTGATGTACTTTGGTAATACCTTGGTAGTACTTTGGAATTCATCATTCATGATGACATAATTATCATTTTAGGTGAACTGTCTCTTTAAGATTCTTACAAATGGTGATAGACAGACAGACAGACAGATATATAGGTGGGGCAGGCATCCAAGAGAAACCATTAACACAGAATTCTGCAAACTCATTGTTAAATTACAGCAGAAAACATCCAGTAGCCCACACAGGCCGAATTAAAATTCTGCATGCATCTAAAACAGAATCTCACAGAATTGCTATGTTTGAAAGCATTAAGAACTGAACCGTCATTATTATATGTGTATGTGTAGGTAGGGCCGGCCTATACATGTTAGAGGTCTTCTGTTAAACATTGTGATCTCCAACTGTTCGCAAATGTTTTAATTTGTTGTTTTGTTTTAATTGGTTACATTTGTCTAAATCATTTAATATTATATTGTTCTATTTGCATATATTGCTTTGGTAGTATGTAATTGAAAATTGAAATGGACTGAATTGGTAAACAGATGATGGATGGATGATAGGCAAAATGATGGATGGATGGATGGATGGATAGATGGATGATAGGCAAAATGATAGATGGATGATAGGCAAAATGATGGATGGATGGATGGATGGATAGATGGATGATAGGCAAAATGATAGATGGATGATAGGCAAAATGATGGATGGATGGATGGATGGATAGATGGATGATATGCAAAATGATAGATGGATGGATGGATGGATGGATGATAGGCAAAATGATGGATAGATGGATGATAGGCAAAATGATGGATGGATGGATAGATGGATGATAGGCAAAATGATAGATGGATAGATGGATGATAGGCAAAATGATGGATGGATGATAGGCAAAATGATAGATGGATGATAGGCAAAATGATGGATGGATAGATGGATGGATGATAGGCAAAATGATAGATAGATGATAGATGATAGGCAAAATGATGGATGGATGGATAGATAGATAGATAGATAGATAGATAGATAGATGATAGGCAAAATGATAGATAGATAGATGATAGATGATAGGCAAAATGATGGATGGATGGATGGATGATAGGCAAAATGATAGATAGATAGATAGATAGATAGATGATAGATGATAGGCAAAATGATGGATGGATGGATGATAGGCAAAATGATAGATGGATAGATGGATGGATGATAGGCAAAATGATAGATGGATGGATAGATGGATGATAGGCAAAATGATTGATAGATAGATAGATGGATGGATGGATGGATGATAGATAGATAGATAGATGGATGATAGGCAAAATGATAGATAGATGGATGATAGGCAAAATGATAGATAGATAGATAGATAGATAGTAAAAGTAAACCTTTTACTCTTTCTCTCTTCCAGGTGAAGAACGAAGCAGAGTTTTTGCAGAAGTTGGGCTGCAGTGCTGCTCAAGGAGTCAAAGTGCTTTCTATCTTTGGTAACACGGGCGACGGCAAGTCCCACACTCTCAATCACGTGCTTTTCAGTGGTGAGGAGGTCTTCGCCACGTCTCCTTCTCCGTCCTCATGCACGGTGGGCGTATGGGCCGCTTACGAGCCGTGCCTGAACCTGATCGTGCTGGACACGGAGGGCCTGCTCGGGGCCGCCAGTCAGCAGAACCGCCGGATGCGCCTGCTGCTGAAGGTTCTGGCCGTATCAGACGTGGCCATCTACCGCACGCGGGCCGAGAGGCTGCACAATGACATGTTCCAGTTCCTCGGCAGCGCGTCGGCCGCTTACCTGAAGCACTTCACACCTGAGCTCCGCGCTCTGTCTAGCCGCTGTGGGCTGGACGTGCCTCTCTCCAGCCTGGGACCTGCTGTTATAGTTTTCCAGGAAACTTTTCGTACTCAGCTGCTAGGCCAGGGTAAGTCAGAGCAAGCAGACTTTCACTGTTTACAAGGCCTGCAGTGTTTATCAATATGAATACAGCATTTTTCTGATACATGTTGTTGCCAAAGGCTGTTGTACGACTAGCCTGGGGGCAAAGGGATTGCTGTTTAAACTTGGGTCTGCACACCCTCATGGGGCCTAAACACATAGCCAGGGGGGTCTTTGAAAAAGTCCTGAATTTTAGACTAGTGGAGAATCCCACAGGAAAGACGTAAGTTGTCAGTCAAACCAAAGGCTTTATTTCAAACTTAATTGTTTCATCGTTCCTGCTTTTATTTCTGTCTGCTTAGTGATGAGAATTTCAATTTGTTTCGTTGTTTCTCTGTAGTCAAATGACAAATCTTTAGAGAGATTTCATTTGAGTCAGTAATACATGGGACACAATGCTAATTTTTATCTATTATTTTAATAAAAAATACATAATAATGTAATACATACAAACAAAGACTTAAATGCATGATGAGCATGTTTTTTAACATTTTTAAATTAAAATTCATTTTGAACTGTCCTGATGTCATAATAGAAAAATCTTTGACATTTTGACAAAACAAGATTGATATAATCATTTAATATTATTTCTATCTATCTATCTATCTATCTATTAGTGCTCAGCGGTATGACCAAACATTTATATCATGGTATTTTTCAAAATTATACCGGTTTCACGGTACATGACGGTATTTTTTTTTCATGCGTGGGTGTTATGTTAACCATATTTTCTACTGATTGAGAGAGGAAATACTGCAGTATATTGACTTAGAATGCCCTATTTTACTGTCATGATGAGTGAATATTGTAAAAAAATACCACACTAAATAGTGACTAAACACGACGCCTTTTAATACATGTTAACCAGGAGTCACTCTCATTTATAATCGCCGCATCTTCTGATAAAATCAACATGCATCTACACTAAAGAGTGGCTATGTGGTTGTTTTGGCTATATTACTTTTTTGTCTCATGCAACGCACTGCCTGCGTCTGAGTAGCAAACTAAACCCACTGTGCAACAGTGAAAAGGGACCCCTTTCAAACAGTGTCGCGTTCCGAACGTTGTTTAAGCGACATAAACCGGTATTGC
The DNA here is from genome assembly GCF_001515605.1 of Sinocyclocheilus anshuiensis. Classification (NCBI taxonomy): domain Eukaryota; kingdom Metazoa; phylum Chordata; class Actinopteri; order Cypriniformes; family Cyprinidae; genus Sinocyclocheilus; species Sinocyclocheilus anshuiensis. The sequence continues at coordinate 139,597 of NW_015555720.1, forward strand.
GGTATTTTAAAAATTCATATCATAACCAAAATAAACACCGGTATTCGGTATGAAGCGGTATACCACCCAGCACTACTATCCATCTATCTCATTTAATATTATTTCTATCTATCTACACTGAACAAAATTATGAACGCAACACTTTTGTTTTTGCCCCCCCCTTTCAACGTTCCGAACGTTGTTTAAGCGACATAAACCGGTATTGCGGTATTTTAAAAATTCATATCATTCATATCATAAACACCGGTATTCGGTATGAACCGGTATACCGCCCAGCACTACATTATTGCATTCAGTTTCAGACTGCAGCAGCAAATCAGCATATTAGAATGATTTCTGAAGGACCATGTGACACAGAAGACTGGAGTAATGATGCTGAAAATTTAATTTAAATTTTTCGGTGCCATCACAGGATTAAATTACATTTTAAAATATTAAAAAACAACAACGAAAACAAAATACATTTGGTTTTCATCAAAATTAATTTGTATTTGCTAATAAGCAAGGAGATGTTGTAGAAAAAAATTGTATAGTAACACAGTTACTAAAAGTTAGCATCAGCTCTTCATTGTTAAATTAATTTTTACATATATGCCTATGAGGGACACAAATAGCAGCGGTTTTGCAGAATGACCCAGCTGGTGTCCATCTTATGAATAAAAGCCGCCCTCTAACTGATCAATGACTTCCCCTACTCTCTGGACCTGACTTTTCATGAAATATAGATGGCCATTAAGAGCACCGGAGAGCATGCATCTCCATTTCTATATTTAATACCGGGCCAAATGACTGGCTAGAGAGGAAGACGAGTGAGAATGTGCAGTTATTAAAATAAAAAGAAGAGAGAGAGTGTGAAAAGGTACTATAGGAGGGAAAAAAAGATCTGGCTCTGGTTGAGGAGGAAAAGAAGACGGATCCATTAATTGTTAAATTTCATAAAAATGAAATTAGTTATTAAAGATATTCCTGCCACTTTCACCTCCTTCCCCTCAACGCTCA
>NW_015555720.1:146233-151358 GCF_001515605.1 Sinocyclocheilus anshuiensis
TGTCAAAAGATTAACTGCGATTAATCGCATCCAAAATAAGTTTTTGTTTACATAATATATGTGTGTGTACTGTGTATATTTATTATGTAGCCTATATATAAATACACACCCATGCATGTATATATTTAATAAAAGTATGTTACGTTTATATATTAAATATATTTATATATAACATAAATTATATGACTATAAATATGTACATGTCAATGTAAATATTTTCAAAATATATAAAAAAACTTTGGATACGATTAATCGCGGTTAATCGTTTGACAGCACTATATGTATATATATATATATATGTATATATTCATTTTATTCAAAATATATTGTTAAATATTTAAAAACTTTTAACAAATATTTTGTACACTCAAAATATATAAGGAATATATTTAAGGAAATAAGGAAAATATTTTTACTGTTTACTTACTGGTTAGAACACGACATTTTCAAGTTTCGTAATTAAATGTTTAGTTTTCTTGAAAATATTTTTTTTAATCTTATGAAACCAAGATGAATACAAAGAGATAAAGATATTACATAAGATATAATGCAGTATTGCATCTTCAGGTGCTTTATTGCTTCTATAAAAGGTTGCTACGCAATAAAAAATGTTTTATTAGGACACATTTTCAAATAAATACATTTTTTAAATCATTTGTCCAAAAGAAAAATCAAAACGTTGGAGGTAGCTTAATGGTTAAGCAACTAGTTATCTAACACAGATTGCAGGAAAATCCCAAGACAGGGTGACTCAGGTGTGGAGTGTTACAAAGATCACAATACTGCTCAGTTATAATTATGCCCTTGGGTAAACTCCAGGTTTTCAGCATGCTGTAAATCATGGTACATGAAAAGTGTTGTATAAAATGCATAAAAATCTTTAAATGCCTGTAAAACTTCTTTCATCTTTTTTTTTTATTTTGAAACAATTAAATTAGTGCCATCCAATGAAGTGTGTCAGGCTAGAGAAATATGGGTTTGGTTTTCTTTATCCAGATGGCTCTGTCCTGGGGCAAGCAGACACACTTCTGCAAAAGCGCTTCCATGACTTGGGCCAGAGCACAGACGCCTTCAGCTCTGTTCAGTACGTGGGCACCCAAACCATCACTCCCCCCACAGACTACTCACAGTTACTGCAGATTGTCAATCAGCAGGTGAACAACACATCCCAGCGAGCCCCGCGCCAGCCTGCCATTGTGTTCAGTGCATTGCAGGTAAAGAGCGCCTCAAACATTTCTTTGTGTGTGTTTAAAGCGACCCTAAAAAGAATTTAGACACTAAAAGCTTTCATATGTGGTTTGATATTTTGTATCTAATTCAATTACAGTAAATTCATGTATTTAAAGGAGTAGTTCAATCAAAAAATGATAATGTCATAATCACAAAAGAGGAAGTTTAGCAGAATGTTCACAATGCTCTTTTCCATACATTGAAAGTAAAGGGTGACCAGGGAATTTCAAGTTCCAAAAGGGACTAAAAGCAACATAAAAGTGGTTCATTTGACTCTGTACCTTTAAAAATACATTACATTCACAACCGTTCAAAAGTTTGGGGTTAAAATTATTATTATTATTTTTTTTTTTTTTTACATTTAAATGTAAAAATGTATTACATTACATTACATTTATTCACTTCTAAGATTGCATTAAATTTATCAACTTTAAAATAGGAACAAAATGGTGGCTTTTAAGATTTCTATTTTAAATAAATCCTATTCTTTCGAACTTTCTATTGAAATGAAAAAATGCATCAGTTTCCACAATAATATTAAGCAGCATGATTGTTTTCAACATTGATAATAACAAAAAAATGTTTCTTGAGCACCAAGTTCATAGTTAATTAAAAGTAAAACCATGAAATAATTATTGTTACTTGAAATAAAATTAATTTTAACTGAAATAAAATAAAATAAAATATAAAAAATCGTAAACTTCTTTTATTTCAACATTTTGCCAAGCCAACGATTCTCATTTTCATTAAGCTTATCTTAACCTACAATAACTATACTAAGGTAAAAAAGTAAAACTTTAAATTTAAAATGAAAACAAAATATAAAAATAAAAACTAGTGCGGTCAAACGATTAATCACGATTTATCGCATCCAAAATAAAAGTTTTTGTTTACGTAACATATATGAGTGTACTGTTTATATTTATTATGTCTATATAAACACACACACATGCATGTATATATTTAAGAAAAAAGTGTTGTTTATATTTTTCAAATATTTTTATATAATATAAATTATATGAATATAAATATATACATTTAAATATTTTCTAAATATATAATGTATGTGTGTGTATTTATATGTACATAATGAATATACACAGTACACACACATATATTATGTAAACAAATATGTTTATTTTGGATACGATTAATCGCGAATGAATCATTTGACAGCACTAATGAACACTAATTCAAAATATTAATAAAAATCACCAAATCAGCATATTAAAATGATGTTTAAAGGATCATGTGACACTAAAGCCTGGTGTAATGGTTGCTAAAAATTCAGCTTTTCAATCACAGGAATAAATTATATTTTAAAATATATTAAAATAGAAAAATAATTGAAATTGAAATAATATTTTACAATATTACTGTTTCTACCATATATAAAATCAAATAAATTCAGCCTCGGTGAACATGGTGAATTCTTTCAAAGACATCTTACCAATCTTACCGTGTCCTAAACTACTTTTTGGGGTCAGTGTATGCATGTATGTGTTCACCTTTGTCAACTGAGCATGTTTCTGAAAACACGCTTCACTGGACTTCACTGCTCTGCTCTCTCTCAGGCCTTGAGCAACAGATTCTGTGGCGAGATCTCAGATGACAAAATCAGCATATGCTCCTTTTTTCCTGATGAATATTTCACTTGCCCATCAGTCTGTCTCAGCTGCAAGTAAGTCCACACATGCTCCGAGCTGTAGATTGAATGCTGTTTTTGTTTTTTTTACATACAGGTTGTGTTGAATGCACTGATGCATTGTGTTTGATGCATAATAAATCAAGAAAATTGCTGCATTGTCACACATCAGACTCTAATTTCATCACATCAACACTGAGCCACTTCATAATTTGATGATTTGCAGTTATAAAAAACTAGGATATCTATTCAGCATGCAAAACTAATATATGGAAATGAGTTGCACATGAATGTAATTAGATCGTTTGTTGAGTCGTTTGTTATTGTTTTAGCTTGTTCGTGACTTAATAGAGCAGTACTCTTCAAGAGTACTTAAGAACTAGCGAATCATAACTAACCTCTCCAAAATTCCATGGCTTTAGTGTTCGGTGTAAGAATGGCATGAACCACCAGAAAGACGGGGTCTCACACATGGCCGATGGATTATGCCAGTATGCCCACCAATACAACAATAAAGTTCTCATTTGTAAGGTAAGAACTCACTGTCATGGCTAGTTCCCTTTCGAGGGAACTTCGAACTGCATCCTCTAGAGGTCGCTATGGGGGGACACCTTCAGTGTGACCGGTGTCTGAAGCATATATCTAAAAACGACAATAACATTGGCCGGCGACAGCCTATGACGTCATTACCCTGCGCGATCACAGTATAAAAGGGCGCCTGGATAACATGTCATCCTCTTCTTCGTCTTCACTGACCGTTTGTTTATGTTAGCGTTAAGCTAAACACGACTAGGAGTGCATGTTTCTCGCCAGAGGCTTTGCTCTGATACCTGCAGTTTCACACGGCTCGCCTGCTGTGTGTGTGTGGTGAAGAGCAAGCGCGTTCAGCTCTCGAGGGAGTTGGATGCGCTCTGCATTCATTGCTTATTTCTTGTGAAGGATAAGCATGAATTGAACGCACTCGTCTCACGAGGAGGCAGCTTGTGCACATCGTGATGCATTCGCGGGACTACTGAGGGGGATGTGAGCATTTCACCATTTACCCGAGTTTGTAGATAGCGTTTGCATGAGTTCGTTCGCCTCTCGCGGGAATAGCAATGCATTCGCGGCAGCGGTTTTCGTTCTCGCTTGATTTCCGAGGTAATCTAGCCATTGGGGCGGAGCGTGTTTAGCTCCCGTGGGAGCTGAATGCATGCTGCGTGTTGCGGTCGCGGTGAGAACATGGAAAGGACCTGATGGGAAATTTCTCCCTATCAGTAATTTCCTTTTGTTTATATAGGAAATGTATAGTGTGGATCTGTCTGCAGTTATTGGACAGATGGTTTATATCATGTCCTTCTCAGATAACCACATTATACTGCACTCCGGCTTGAGTTAAAAAAAAAAAGAGCCTTTCATTCCTTCCCAATCTTCATTTGGAGATCGAGGAGGTTTGGAAAAATCCATTCTCGTCCCACATCCACAGATTCCAGCATACTAGTTATGCCAACATCAAGGGGATGCATGAGAATGGTTATGAGAAGATGCCGCCTGTTGAAGAGATGCTGGCCTGTTATCTCTCCATGGGGGAGACATCTTCTCTTAAGGCTCCCTCCCTGCCATCCAAACCTGTTTGAATGGTAGGGCATACGCGGCAGCAGGTCAGGCTGCAGTCTCGTTGCACACCATGGTGGTGCTTCAGGCTTTTCAGGCTGATCTGCTGAAAGACCTGGATAAAAGCTGGGTCTATCCCATGATGAGGTGGCTGAGTTGCATCGCACCACAGATCTTGCTCTCCGTGCCGCTAAGCAGGCCGCCACTGCCATTGGCAGATCCAAAATGTGGCAGCCATGGTGGTTATGAAGAGACATCTGTGGGTGAGTCTGGTGGTTATCGGGTCGAAAGAGAAGGGCTTTCTTCTTGATGCGCCGGTTTCCCCTTCTGAGCTTTTCGGCACTTCCATCGAGACGGTGGTCGTGAGGTTTAAGAAGGCCAAGACGTGCTCGGCTGCCTTTAAATCCTTCATTCCACGAGGGTCCAGGCTTCAGACTTCACCTCCAGCCTATATCATGAGCCTGAGTCGTGCGCGGGAGCCATGGTTGGTGAGTACGATCCATTTTTATCTACTCTACTGCTAGTTCTTGTGTATTTGATGCTAGCCTTTCTCTGCAGCGCTACTCGGACCTGTTCTGTTTTTCTGACTTTAGGTTTGACCAACCTGCTAAGTCAGGACCTCCTGCTGTTGACCGATTAGAGTGATGGTTTCACTCA
>NW_015555720.1:151410-151884 GCF_001515605.1 Sinocyclocheilus anshuiensis
CCAGGTGTGAACTACTCATTTCTCACCCTGAGGGGTCTCCCGAGATTTGAATCATTCCTTAACCTTCATGCACGTTCTCTGAGCTAGAGCTCCTCTCGCTGATGCGTTGAGGAGCTCAATGCTCCATAGACAGTCGGGCCCGTGGGTCCTCACTGTCACACTGCCCTTATGGTTGAACCAGTAAATCACTCCTCTGCGGAGTGGGCTGGAGTACACTGCGTTCCCTGAGGTAAGAGGGATTTGTGTTTCTGTGGGAACCCCTCCTTTGTGCTTCTGCTCTGTGGAGCAGTAAGCTCTATACGCATGAGTGGTTATTGGGTCCCGCTATTTCTTCAGATTCTATCGGGTCTGGTTATAAGGGACCCACGCTCTCTATCGCGATAGAGAGCATGAGACCGTGTCCAGCTGCACCAGTGGAGTGTCTCTTATTGGGCCCTGCTGGGTTACCCTTCTAATCTAGCGCCCCCTTCTGGT
>NW_015555720.1:151908-154750 GCF_001515605.1 Sinocyclocheilus anshuiensis
CCCCCCCCCATGAAGGGCCTCTTGCAAGCACGCCGCTCTCGTCTGGGCATTTGTGAGCAGATGCTTCAGAGTCTGTTCTGTGAGCTTGCCACAGTCACGTAGGGCTCCGAGGCTGGTTTAATACAGCTTCAGTTATCCCTTAAGCAACAGTGTTTCTAAATCCATGCTATGGTAAGTGCACACGCTAAGCTTCTGTGCACTTTCTAAAATCCACATAGTGGTAAGTGTGCACGCCAAGCACTCTGCGCACTTTCTAATATCCTGTATGGTAAGGGTTACGCGTTGTCAGCCTTGTTCCCTTTCTCTGAGTTGGCTTAGGCCCCGGTACTCGCCTTGGGCTCTACTCAACTAGTGTGTCTCTGTTGATATGTTTTTAAAGCATCGCTCCCCTCACTGTAGAGGGTTATTTATGAGCATGGTGCTTTCGTCCGAGCGTTCGAGTTCTCTTCCCTTCTGATGAGTTGAATTCACCACTCTGTGGGCTGTTCTCGTGGTGGTGTTTAGCAGTGCTCCCCTCTATCAGAGGGTTGCCTATGAGCACGCTACCCCTTTTCTGAATTCGGAGTTCTCCTCTCACATGGAGAGTTGAGTTCTCTGTTTTCCCAGAGCACCTGGAACCAGCAACATCAGGCGAACTAGGCCCTTCCTCTGCCTCCATGGTGCGCTGAGTTTTTGGCTAAGCTTGCAGTACGCTTACCCTTCTGATTTCTAACGAACATGCTGTAGGTCGAGCCCCCTCTCGACTGAGAGCTAGGTGTGTTTCTCCCTCAGCTAGGTAACTTACTGCTAGCCATTCCAGCATTTTACCATAGATCGAGCTGATGGCTTCTCGAGTTGCCATGCTGCGGACGCAAACTTCAGACGAAGAAGTGGATGACGTGTTATCCCGGCGCCCTTTTATACTGTGATCGCGCAGGGTAATGACGTCATAGGCTGTCGCCGGCCAATGTTGTTGTCGTTTTTAGATATATGCTTCAGACACCAGTCACACTGAAGGTGTCCCCCCATAGCAACCTCTAGAGGACGCAGTGTCTCGTTCCCTTCTCAGGGAACCATGGTTACATATGTAACCTTAGGCGTTCTTAAAGTCAAGATTAATGTTTTCTTTTTTTTTGTGTTTTATTCAGTTATTTGTTTTGTTTAAATTAGCACTCTTATTTTGATTAGTTTTGTTTTATTTTGTGTTTTTATTATTTATTTATTTATTTTTGTTTTTGTTTTGTTTTATTTTGTGTTTTTACTTTTCTATTTTTTATTTTGAGATTTTTGTTTACGTTTACGTATTTATTTTAGTTAGTTTTTTCTTGTTTTATGTTTTTACTTAAAAAATTTTGTTTTGTTTTTTGTGAGCTTTTATTTTTATTTTTGTTTTGTTTCATTTTTAGTTTTTGTTTAGATTTGTTTTTTTTGTTTGTTTAATTTAGTTTTTTATATATATTTGCTTTACTTAATTTTTTAGTTAGTTTTATTCGTTTTACTTTTTGTTGTACTATTAATATTCACTTTTGCGGTGCCAATATGCAGTTTTTCATGTAAAAAAATCACACTAAATTGAATTAAAATTGATTAAGACTTAGCGCTTAGATTTAATGAGATTTGCCACATTTTTACTGTTAATTGAGGTTTTAGATTAATCAGTTTGCAAAAACTGTCTTATATGGATTACATTTCTCAATTTCAAATGAAAGGATATTGAATGGATGCAAAGATGATAAACCATTTATTTTACCCATGCAGAGGTGCTATGAGAGCGGAAGAGAAGTGATGGTCATACCGAAAACATCTGCCTCCTCAGATAACCAGTGGCTTGGTTTGGCCAAGTATGCATGGTCAGGGTAAGTAAGATGGTTTTCTTACTGAAATTAGTAAATAAGAATGCTCTAAACCTTGGTCTTGGTCTACAGTAGGGGTGTAAATCGGATGGTTCGTCACGATACGATACAATATCGATTCTCATATCCAGCGATACAATATTTGCCGATACTTCAAAAAATTATATGATACGATTTCGATACAGGAGAATATCGATCGATATACCGATATTATTATATTATATACCTATTTTAAACAACCATCTACATTTTTATTAACTCACAAATGCAACCGAAACATATAACATGAAAATTAATCTTAAATTTTCACATCCTGTTCCTCAATTGGGACATTCACAACAAAAAATAGTACAGAAATGTAATAATCAAATGTAAAATAATACTGCGTAGTCTTGACTGTATAGATTAAATATAGATTAATCCTTATTAGGGGTGGAACGATACATGTATTCGTATTGAACCGTCACGGTGCGGACATCTCTGTTCGGTGCATGAGGCCTTGCAATGAATACAGGCAATTCACCCCCAATCCAGAAGGGGGCGCCCGCAGCAATGCAACGCTGTTTGATAACTGGCCGCTAGCAGAAGAACAGCGAATGCCATGAGTTGCGCACTTGAAAACAAAGCCCACTAGACAGTGACCATGTGCTGATTCTGAATGAGTCTCTTACAGACTGACAAAGGAGTATACTTTAAAGGCTTGTGCACTCGACTGTTTACGAAATGGAGCTTTGTGCTCGTGTATCCTACCTCTCTCATTCGGCACAAATCCAAATATTCCATAATATTTCTATATTTGCGATGTAACGTATCTGAATGCTAAACTATTATTTATTATATAAATTATAGGCTTTGTACTTCAGTCACGTTCCAACGGTGACACAGAGGTGGACGCGCTGATGTTTGGATCACTGTATTTTATTTTGATAAAGTACCAACTGCGCTGTCAATTTAGCAATGCTTGAACTGATGCGTTTTGTGTGTGTGTGTGTGTGTGTGTGTGTGTGTGT
>NW_015555720.1:154962-155247 GCF_001515605.1 Sinocyclocheilus anshuiensis
GGATAGTAGATTTTTTTTTTTTTTCCCCTGTTGTACCGAAATCGTATCGAACCGTGACCCCCGATACGAGGTACGTACGGAACCGTGACATCTGTGTACCGTTCCACCCCTAATCCTTATAAAAGTTGTTCAGTCAAAATCAGTGAGAGATTTTTTTCTTAGACAGAAGTCTGCTTTCACTTTAAGAACGAAAGTACGGATCCAATATACTGATGACATAGCATGATAACATTAAGACATAGGCCTAACCGACTGTGTTTACTAGGATATTCGCCAAGGCGCACG
>NW_015555720.1:155621-155895 GCF_001515605.1 Sinocyclocheilus anshuiensis
TGGTTCGGCCAGAGGTCAAGCATGTCTGGCATGTCTGGCATTGTTTTTCTGTGTTCCCATCCATGTGCTGACTCCATTGATGCTCACAGTGGTTAATGTTGTTAATGTTGTTGTAGACCGATGCCTTCCAGACAGACCATCAGAATGCAGCTCAGCGGGTTTTGGATGGAATGACTTATATAATCCAATCAGTGACAGAATACAGCTCAGGCCCAACTAAAGTCGTCACTGCCTGGCTCACAGACCAGGTGGCTCCACCCTACTGGAAAACCAA
>NW_015555720.1:157372-160291 GCF_001515605.1 Sinocyclocheilus anshuiensis
TGTGTGTGTGTGTGTGTGTGTGTGTGTGTGTGTGTGCGCGCCGGCGCGATCACTTCAACTGTTTCCTTATACCAGCAGAATCAACTTTAAACACTTGTCTTATTAATAATGCATCACTGTATAAAGGTCTGCTTTTATTTGTGTACACTCACAATGAAAACAAAACCTTGTGCTTTTATAAAATAAAGAAAACAAATAGGATGTCGCTTTCTGCCATTTGAGTTTCCTTTCTGTGAACAAATTAAGCCTGTCACAAAAATGAACTGAAACTCAGCGTATATAGGCTACGTTACGTGTCGCACTGTTTTTTTCTGTTGTTTATCTGTAAACTAAATCAAATATATTTCAAGAATTTATTCCTTGTATGTATATATGTACTGCGGATTTTATACATATAACATAATGTAATAATATTTAGTATTTTCACATCTAGGTGGAAAATTTTTTAATTTGTGCTACTGTCTGTTCAAAATAAATGAAAAGAAACCTAGCATAGTAGATTTTTTTTTTTTTTCCCCTGTTGTACCGAAATCGTATCGAACCGTGACCCCCGATACGAGGTACGTACGGAACCGTGACATCTGTGTACCGTTCCACCCCTAATCCTTATAAAAGTTGTTCAGTCAAAATCAGTGAGAGATTTTTTTCTTAGACAGAAGTCTGCTTTCACTTTAAGAACGAAAGTACGGATCCAATATACTGATGACATAGCATGATAACATTAAGACATAGGCCTAACCGACTGTGTTTACTAGGATATTCGCCAAGGCGCACGTTGATGTAATTTGGTCTGTATTTGTTCATCCATGCACAAAAAAGCGAAAGAGAGCTCAAGTATTAGCACACTGTCGATGCGGCTGTCTGTATGCGTGCGCTTTGGATGTGTGCGCGCGTCACTGCACGCTGAAAACTTCTCACAAGGGCTCGACAACTCCGTCAACTATCCCGAGCGTCCTTTATGCTCGCCCTTCAGGCAGTTTTATTGTCCCGACGTGTGAGTTTGAACGAGAATGCAAGCGTTGGAGGTAATGCATAGACGGACATTGGGGAACATGTGGACAGTGTCAAAATAAGGTGCCTATTTATACTACAGATATCGATATTTCAAGTGTGGCATTGATGCATCGTATCGTTAGACATTTAATCGATGGATCGTTACACCCCTATTCTACAGCTATGTTTTAGAGTGTGCCAGCTGTGGCATCATCTACCGCAGTAGACAGTACTGGATGGGCAACCAGGATCCAGAGAGCAGTGTGGTGCGGCCAGAGGTCAAGCATGTCTGGCAGAGGGTGAGTTGTTTTTCTGTGTTCCCTTCCATGTGCTGACTCCATTGATGCTCACAGTGGTTAATGTTGTTTTTATGCTTGTAGACCGATGCCTTCCAGACAGACCATCAGAATGCAGCTCAGCGGGTTTTGGATGGAATGAATTACATAATCCAATCAGTGACAGAATACAGCTCAGGCCCAACTAAAGTCGTCACTGCCTGGCTCACAGACCAGGTGGCTCCACCCTACTGGAAACCCAACTCTGAAATCATTGTGAGTTGATATGCCCTATAGGAATAGGTGAAAGAGAACACCTATTGTTTTATTATGTAAAAATATCATGTTTGTCTGTTCAGGAATGTCATGGTTGTAAAAGAGCGTTTGAGGAGGCGGAGAGGAAACACCACTGTCGGGCATGTGGGGAGGGTTTCTGTCAGGCCTGCTCCACTCACAGCATGCCAGTGCCCGAGAGGGGCTGGGGTGGCAACCCTGTACGAGTGTGTGATGCCTGTTACCGGCAGGGAGCACCCCAGCACACTGGACAGGGTGAGGACATCGTTCTCTTTTAAAATACGCTGTGATGGTGCACCAAGTAATTCTTACACTTGCAAAGTTTGCATTACCATTCAAAAGTTTGGGGTTGGTCAGATTTTCTAAATGTTAAAAAAAAAAAAAAGTCTCCTAGCTCACCAAGGTTGTATTTATTTGATCACAAATACAGTAAAACAGTAATATTGTGGAATACTATTACAATTTAGTTTTTTTTCCCATTTAAATATATTTTCAAATGTAATTTACAAAGCTACATTTTCAGCATCAATACTCCAGTCTTCAGTTGTCACATGATCCTTCAAAAATTATTCTAATATGCTGATTTGGTGCATTGATTATTATCCATGCAATTTGCCAAAAATTGCACTTTGCAATTGCAAAAAATACTAGAAATTAATGTAAAAAAAAAACATCTATTGTAGCTTGTCAGAAATATAGAATATGTAAGAAATTCTAATTTCCCTCTATTTCTAGTATTTTATTGTTATTTGTTATTTGTTTTGTGTATATATATACAGTGGGTACGGAAAGTATTCAGACCCCCTTCAATTTTTCACTCTTTGTTATATTGCAGCATAGTCATGATGACTATTGCTTTTTTATGTGCTTTGACTTTTTGTTACTATATGTCTGGTTCTCAAACCCTTGCAAGGGTAAAAAGGGTTTCTCACGCTTCTTTTTCAGTTCTGCAACAGTCTAGTTATTTAGATCCAAAATACTAACAACCAAAAATAACCTTGGGCAGATTTTTTTTGAATGTGAAACTCTAATTACACTAGTTAAAACTAGTTAATGAAACCGTGAATTTGTCTTTGGATTATTCAAAAGATAAGTCCTAAAGTATTCATTTCTATGGGATTTGATAACTTTTACGGTACAAATTGTGCTATTGTCCACATATTTTCACCAATTCTGCATGTGCTTACTTATATATGTAATGCATCTTGCAGAATATTTGGCCTTGTAAAAACATAAGCAATATTCTCCAGGGTTATTGAGTTCAGTTGTGTTTTCCGAAACAGTTTTTAAAGGGGTCATATGATGCTGCTAAAAAGAACATTATTTTGTGTATTTGGTGTAATGAAATGTGTTTATG
>NW_015555720.1:160452-181654 GCF_001515605.1 Sinocyclocheilus anshuiensis
AGAATATCTCTTTGGATTTGAGACTTTAGTCTTTGCAACTTTACAGATCTTCTTTATGCACCAAGAGCTTGTAACACACGAAAGAGAAAGGAAAATTTTAAATTGCATCATATGACCCCTTTAATGGTCTCAGTGTGGGATGCTGACTGGTTTGCTGAGCTGAGACATTACATTCTCTCAGGGGTGTGAAGTAACGAATTACAAATACTCACGTTACAGTAATTAAGTAGTTTTTATCAATAATTGTACTTTTTTGAGTAGTTTAAAAATTGTGTACTTTTACTTTTACTTGAGTACATTTTAAGTGATGTATCGGTACGCGTGATACGCGCTGTGAAAAAGTGTGTTGGAAACACAAATTGCGCGTGATGTAATAAAACTTTTTCAATTTTAATATAAATTTTAATCCATTTTATACAATCCGACTTCATTTAGCAAGTGCACTTGCGCATAAACAATTTAAGTTCAACACTTTTTGTTCCGTTCAGTTGTGGATGCTGCTGATTCACCAAGACCACCGCGGCTCAGCAAAGAGACGCGCTCGTGTGTCTCTGGATATGGTCTCCACCGCAGTGGACTACCCCCTATGTGAGTGTTACCAATACACTCATAGTGTCTGAACTTAAACTAGAGACTTATATTGTTTATACAGAGCGAGTCAGGGTTTTTTTAAACATTATGTCCTCTCTTCAGGTTTCGTAAAGGGAGTTGCAAGACCAGACTATTGGATCCCAGACCATGAGATCACCCAGTGCCACAGCTGTACTAAACCCTTCACCCCCAGCATGTCCAAGCACCACTGCCGGGCATGCGGTCAGGGAGTGTGCGGGAACTGCTCGATGAAGACCAGGCCAGTGCCCTCTCGTGGCTGGGACCACCCTGTGCGAGTGTGTGATGGCTGTGCTGACAGCAGGGATTCCCTGTGACCTTGCTGTGCCTCTGTAGTGCCGCTCTAATACAGCTTGGTGCTCAGATGCAGGTTGTAGGCAGTTTTCATCCTTAGCCAGTGTAATCGGGGCTGGGAGGAAGACGAAACCCACTGCAGTTGCATAGACAAACACTCAGGCTCTTCAAAGCATTAAAGAGTGATGATATCTGGGTTATATTTCATCTCAAAATCAAAAGAGAAAAATGCTAAATGATATGTTGCATAATTAAAATAATTTGTTAATTTGTATGTATGTATATATATATATATATATATATATGTCTATGTATATGTACATTTATGTGTATATATTTATATTCATATAATTTATATTATATACAAATATTTAATATATAAACGTAACATATTTTTCTTAAATATATACATGCATGGGTGTGTATTTATATATACATAATAAATATACACAGTACACACACATATGTAAACAAAAACTTTTTATTTTGGATGCGATTAATCGTGATTAATCGTTTGACAGCACTAATAAATATATATATATTTTCTTTCGACTTTGGGATGAATAAACAGCCCAGAAATGTTCTATTCTTTGTGAGATTTGCTACAGAAATTAAAAAGAGGAAAATAGAAAATACTAATTTTAATAGATTTTGATAGATTCTAGCTATTGACTATCGTGCTAGCACTGAAACGAATTGCCTTCTAAAAGTGCATTTCTGTAAATAATTTGTTATTCTTCTTAAAACATCTTAATGTTTCTATCCCAAAGATATGTAACCTCCATAACAGACTAAAACACAGATAGCAAGAGCAGTAAATATTAACATATCTAATACACAGTAAATTATCACGTGGGGATATGTAGTCATATGTCATAGTCTGTATGTTCTCAGATATCTAATTAAGAAACATTTGCAGCCTTACCTTTATTGGTACAGTTTTATATTTTATTCCAGGAACAGAGCAACAGAAGTAGACAAGTTAAGCCTAGAATTCACATTCCAGTTCAGGCAATATCTGGCAATGGTCAGTTCATATCTTATTGTATTTTTTATCAGCATTGTTCTTTTCTGAAACAATGACTGCACTTTATCTAATATTTACTATTGTGGTCAACTTTCTTTAGTTGAGAGCCATATAATCTAATACATAAGATGCAAACTGTACATATATAATGAAAATTGAATTTTTCTACAGCATTTACAGTGTCTAATGGATCTCAACCGCTATCTTGCATATAACAGGATGATTTCACAGTGTGGGTGTCTGACATTTAATACAGGCTCACACTAAACTCAATGCAGATGACTGAATGTTAAGCCATCACAGCAGGATCACTCTCTGGTTTCCTAACATGTGTACAGCTTAGAAAATGGCTTATATAAGGCACTTTATTCATATTTGATTGGAGAGAGTCCATGTGGATAATTCACTCAAAAATGACAAATCTATCATTTACTCACCCTTATATCCATAGTACACTTCCATAGTAATTTTTTTTTCCATATTATGGAAGTCAATGGCTACCGTCAGATGTTTGGTTACCAACATTTTTCAAAATATCTTCTGTAAGTAAATTATGACAGAATTGTAATATTTGGGTGTACTATCCTTTTTATTTTATGATTCTGCTTTTGTATTTTTATCTGGAGTAGAACATTGTAGTCTTCTATGAAGGGATTTAACCAAAGCAATGGTTTTGATTGCATATAACTGAACCTGCATTTGACAATCCTACAATCTTTGTTTTGATTGGCCGGTACTGTTTTCAGGCTTCTAATCAGAACATTAAAGTTTTTTCAAAGCAGCCTGCCCTCTTGATTCACAAGATAACAGACATCTTTGGAAAATAACAGGTTCGAGCTCTGTAAGTGAACAAACGCGAGGTCATCTTGAGGTAGAGGTCTAGATTTCCTGCTCAAGGGCGTTAAATAGATGAAAGGGACTCAAAATCTGATTTAAATCGTGGAGGTTGTACTCACATTTCCTCCATTTGTAACATTACTGTCTGGCAAACAGCCTGCCTCATCACATCTACAGGAAACTGTCTTGAGAGGTTTACTGATTGTAATGTCAGCACTTGTGTGAGTGTCATTAAGAATCACACACACTGTAAAACAGGGCTGCTAATGGGGTCAGGTAACTGTTGGGACTGTGATATTACCCAATAACTGGCCCAATTCTCTTATGTCAGTGCTTTTAGTGATCAACAACATGCGGTTTTCAGTTGCTGATACTGGTATCTAGAAAACAGGGCTGCTAAAATGCCAGTATAGCATACACTACTAGTCAAAAAAATTGGAATCATTGAGATTTTTCATGTTTTTGAGTCACTTATGATCACCAAGGCAGCATTTGATCAAAAACACTTGAATTAAATATTTTAATTTATTTTAAAATGTCTTTATTCCTGTGATGTGTGTGTGTGTGTGTGTGTGTGTGTGTGTGTGTGTGTGTGTGTGTGTGTGTGCGTGTGTGCGCGTGTGCGCGTGCGCGACAATAAGCAGCACAAACCGTTTCAACTGTTCAACACTGATAATAATAAGACATGTATGATGATAAAAAAAATCAATGACACTAAATGCACATTTGGTTAATTTTGGAAGTTCATCACTTCAGTTAATCTGTTATTAAGTTCATATAAATATTTGTTCCTACAATAACCTCCAAAAACAAGCCATCAGAAGAACATTAAACCTAAAAGGGCAATGTAAGGCTTTGTCTTATAATCACTGTTGTTATTGTTAACTAAAACTATTAACCATTACAAATCATTTCAGTATCTGAATTAAGTTTCAATAAAATTTAAATATTACTTGAAATTAAAATTAAAATAGCTTTAATGTTACCTTGGCAACTGTCTAAAATAAGTTTAAGTACTAAAATTGCTAAGGCAAAATGGAAATGAAAAGCTAAACATAAAATAAAAATAAGAATAATAAAGCAGATAATAAAATTATCTCAAAACTAAACTCAAACTAAAATGAAGATGAGAAATTAAAAATATAAAAATAAAAGCAAATTCGAAATATTAACAATTATTAAAATAGTAATAAATAATATTAAATAACACCATAGTCCTGATTTAATTAAAAAAAAAAAAAAATGCAATTAGTTGCAGTACCACACTGTAACCAGCAGATAGAGCAACATCACTCTCAGCAAGAGACCCACGGAGTCACCTATTCATTTAGGATTTCACTCCTTATAGGATCTTACATAGTGGACATTTTTATTATATTTATATCATTGATCTATAGTTTATATAACAAAAAAAAACAGAAGGGGTACGAAAGTCTGCTAAATAAAAAAGAACTGAACATAACTTTAGACCTCACTCACTCACTCCAACACACTGCCAAAAAACAGCAGTCTCTACCTCTGGTTCATTTAAGGATAAAAGGATGAAAATAGCCCTATGTTACCTGACTCCACTGTTTAATCCAGGAGTTTTTTTATCATTTATATTGTTCTTGTACAGGAAGAGAAAGATTAGTGTGCCAGACAAAGATCTGACATAAATACTGAAGCATTTAATTATTTCATGAAAGTCTTTAATCTTAAGCTGCGTATTGTTGCACAAGAAATGATGTACTGCACTGCTAACACATTTCACACCTTAAACCTTCATCATGATAGGAAACACTTCAAATTTAGGAAAAGTCCAGATAAATTTATATCGTTAGTATAAATTTGGTCTTTACTGGTTTCATAGAAAAAGAAAGAAAACGTTTAGATGTGGCCCATCTAACACACTACTATTCAAAAGTTTGGGGTCTGTAAGATTTTTTTAATGATTTTGACAGAATTTATTTGCATTTGCATTTATTTGATAAAAAAGCAAAGCATTAATATTGTGAAATGGTTGCGTTTTAAAATAACTGTTTTCTATTTTATATGTTTAAAATGTAATTTCTTTGATGGCAAAGCTGAAATTTAAAGGGGTCATATGATGCGATTTCAATTTTTCCTTTTTCTTTCGAGTGTTACAAGCTCTTGATGCATAAACAACGCACTGGATAGCTGGCCAATCAGAGCACACCTTCGCAGACCAATGAGCTTTGTAAAAATTGACGTGTTTCAGAAAGGCGGGACATAGAGGAGAAACAATAATGTACAGTATGTGGAAAATAATGTTTTTTTAACCATGAACCGCATAAACACATTTCATTACACCGAATACACAAAATAATGTTCTTTTTAGCAGCATCATATGACCCCTTTAAGCATCATTACTCCATTCTTCAGAGTCACATGATCATTCAGAAATGCTTGAGATTACTGAGAAAAAGGCACCTTCCCTTTGTGACAACTAGCCCCCGTCTCCTCTAAATTTAAAAAGATGGAGTGAGGCAAAAGATCTATAGGCTTACTTATTGTTGTCTCTATGTAGTCATATGTCATTTGGGTCCACTGCTCTATGTAAGTCCGAATCATTACATATTTCACTATAAGCTTGTTTATCAGTCTCTTAAAATGCATAAAATCATTTGCATGGACAGATTAGTCTGCTGCAGGACGCTCTCATGCCGACAAAACCAACACCATGTGCGAGTTCAGCAGAAAGCATTATTATAATTCCTTAATCCCCATTTCACACATTATTTTTTCAGCTGGAGCAGCACTGACAGGCAGACACACTCAGTTTGATTTAAACTTAATTTGGAACATTGTTTTTTATTTTTTTTATTCACATATGGACTGCAAATAGGCTGCTTAGAGAACAAAGCACATTGCCAAAAAATAAATAAAAACTGTGGTGGATGCATCAGTGTAAATACTCACTAGTGTCTTCTCTCATACTGGAAGCTTTTGTAAGGTTGATTTATAACCAGGGTCAGTGCTTTTCTGCTTACCGTGGCTCTTTTTGGATGTTTATTAATGGCTGTTTTGCTTTCGGTATCCATGGAAACTCATTCTGCACTGTCCCGTTTTCTCCCTCATCCACACAGTCACTCTGAGGGTGCAGGACAATAAGAGGAGAGCCACCGCCGTTGAAACCATTCTCCCACTTTCTCACGCTTCCCCAGGGAAGACATGGCGCCTTGCTTGGGTCCATTTAACAATTCTGATCTTCAGCTTCTGCTGAGACACAAAGAGGCACTAATAGGCAGTTCTGCCAGTCTGTGTGGTTGATGGTCTGTGACCATTTCATTTTCAAAAAGTCTATTCATTAATCTTTTCAAGGGACTCTGTTGGATTGTTGTGAACAAGAGGAGCCATACAGTGTAATGGAGCAGCACATAAGCGCAGTCACTTTTTTAATAGCCCCAGGGCCATATTGAAGACATTATTAAATCGTATTTAAACACAATAAATAACAATGAAAAAGCGAAGAACATTTTTAGGCCTGTTTTTAAAATACAGTAATGAGAATACAGTAGATTACCTCACAAGAATATTTTATATATTGTGTGTGTGTGTGTGTGTGTGTGTGTGTGTGTGTGTATATATATATATATAATGTGTAATGTGTGTGTTAATATTATTTATCATTATTTAAATTCAATTCAATAATTGCATCAGATGAAATTACACATTCAGGTTATATTTTACTGGTAAATAAATACATAAATATTACATTTTCAATTTTTTTCCCCTGTTTCGATCCTTATCATATTCTCATGATATATGGGAATTCATATATACAGGTGCATATCAAAAAATTAGAATATTGTGAAAAAGTCCTTTTTTTTTGTAACGTTTCAAAAAGTGAAACTTTCATAGATTCATTACATGTAAAGTAAAACATTTCAAAAGTTTTTACATTTTTTTATTTATTTTGATGATTAGACCTTACAGCTCATGAAAGTCAAAAATCCAGTATCTCAAAATATTAGAGTATTTACATTTGAGTTTAATTAAATTACCATCCCTAAAGTATAAATTCCGGGTATCTCTTGTTCTTTGAAAGCACAATAATGGGGAAGACTGCTGACTTGGCAATGGTCCAGAAGACGATCAATGACACCCTCCACAAAGAGGGTAAGTCACAGAAGGTCTACTGAAAGGGGTGGCTGTTCACAGAGTGCTGTATCAAAGCATATTAAATGCAAAGTTGACTGGAAAGAAGAAATTGGGTAGAAAAAGGTGCACAAGCAACAGGGATGACCGCAAGCTTGAGAATATTGTCAAGCAAAGCCGATTCAAACACTTGGGAGAGCTTCACAAGGAGTGGACTGAAGCTGGAGTCAGTGCATCAAGAGTCACCACGCTCAGGCAGCTTCAGGAAAAGGGCTCCCAAGCCACTTCTGAAGCAGAATTTGGAAATCAAGGTCTGGAGGAAGACTGGAGAGGCACAGAATCCAAGCTGCTTGAAGTCCAGTGTGAAGTTTCTGAAGTCAGTGATGATTTGGGGTGCCGTGACGTCTGCTGGTGTTGGTCTATTGTGTTTTATCAAGTCCAAAGTCAATGCAGCCGTATACCAGGAGATTTTGGAGCACTTTATGCTTCCATCTGCTGACAAGCTTTATGGAGATGCTGATTTCCTTTTCCAGCAGGACTTTAGCACCTGCCCACAGTGACCCACAGTGACCATGATATTACTGTACTTGATTGGCCAGCCAACATGCCTGACCTGAACCCCATATGGAATCTATGGGATATTTTCAAGAGAAAGATGAGAAACAGTCGATCCAACAATACAGACGAGCTGAAGGCTCAATAGTTCCTCAGCAGTGCCACAGGCTGATGGCTTCCTTGCCACACCTCACTGATGCTGGAGTTTGTGCTAAAGGAGCCCCCACCAAGTATTAAGTGCATAAATGAACATACTTTAAAAAACTTGAACTTTTCTGTTTTGCAAATCCTTTTTTTGCTTTTTTTTTTTTTTGATTGATCTTAGGAAATATTCTAATATTTTGAGATACTGGATTTTTGACTTTCATGAGCTGTAAGCTCTAATCATCAAATAAAAAAAATAAAAAAAACTTTAGAAATGTTTCACTTTACATGTAATGAATCTAGAATATATGAGTTTCACTTCTTGAAATGGGTTACAAAAAAATGAACTTTTTCCCGATACTCAAAGTTTTTGAGATGCACGTATATATATATATATATATATATAATTATGTATTTTTAAAATATTTTATAATACAATATATAATTACATTAGATGCAATTACATTTAACAATTTCTATTTGAAATATGTTTTGGGCTGAATCTTAATAAAATACATTCAGGTCACATTATCAATAAACAATTTTTGATCCTCTTACATATATAATGAGGTTCACCACAGAAAATAATGGGAATTAATAATAATAATACAAAAGGAGTAATGAGGGGAAAATCTTGATCTCCTCTTTGTATACATGTATGATGTACATGAATCAAGCCACCAACAAAGGTACCATTGTTTATATTATATTATTTATTTATCTTTTATACAATGTAATTACAATAGAAATATGTAGGTTTAAATACAAAATTCTGTAAATAAAGATTAAAAATAAACTCCACTGGTTTGTTATCACTACACTAAAGTTTACAATCAACTTTATGAGGTAATTTAGTTCCCTGGTTTTGAAAAACATAGATTTTGTCATGGGGAGGGTGTGGGCAATTGAGTATAACAAATGCATCCGTTTGACGCCATACAACATATCGCTTGGCCAAATTACAAATGCATTGTCTGTGGAAAAAGGACTATTTTTAGATTCATTGTGCCACAATAGACCCGCTTGACCCTGTAATAAACAATTGATAAGAAAACCGGGAGGTAAATTTATAACACATGACGGTCAAAATGGCCTTTTGAAACAAGAGTTAAAAACATTGTGCCTGCCTTGAATGTCCACTGCTATTAAATCTCCACAGTAAGAGTGTTTTCTTCACCTCACCGAGCACAGTGTGCAGTCTGACTTTGATCATCTAGCTTTGACACTTGCAGGCTCCACACACTCCAGAAAGCTCATTCAACATCTTATTTGCACACTTGGATAATTTCCCAAGAAAATAAAAATACCACCATTGAGCATTACTGAACAATAAATGTGCCTAAATGCTCCACACTGGAGAAAATATGAACCTCTTGAATGAGCAGGATCTAAATCTATTTTTACAATAACTGCATGAGATCTTATAGTGTAGAGTGTGTGCCATTACTCGCCTGCAATTAAAGACAATTATTCCCTTTCTTAGACCAGAGTGAGTGAAACAGTGGTGATAAGAAACAAAAGCCAAGACTAATATGCATATTCAATGTTTTAACATACTGTAATATGGGATATTTTAAGCATGCATGAACGGGACAAAATGACTCTGTCCCTTTAAGAGTCTGTGTAGTCGTTCCATTGCTTGCAAAAACGAACACTATAAACTCCATCTTTTTCAATATTTCCTTCACAACCACCCATTTAACACATTTTGTCATGTTACCACCCTAGAAGGGTCATAGAATTTCTGAAATACATTCATAACAACTGAGAAGCCCCATGAAACCATTTAAAATAATGTTAAGGTTGACCAAATTCATATATTTCAACAGATCTGGCTAAACGGATTATAAAAATAAAACTACAAACCTCAGAAATGTTGTTCCAAATCTCTAAAAGGTTAATTACTAGAAGTCAAGGTCACTTCAGTGGCATTTCGGTCTAGTTTTCCATTGCATGATGGGTATTGATCATATAATCAGGGTTGGAATGTGCCTGTTGGTGGAACTTTTGGTATCCACTTGGTTCAGAGCGGATCCTTTAATGGTTCAACTGATTCATTTGGAATTAATGAACCTAACGGCCACAGAAACGGGCAATAAATAAAGTAAACTGAAAGCATGCTATTTACACCACAACGTAAACCCAAATGATTTAATCTATCATTTGGTGAATCAATTTTCAAGTAGCCAATTTATTCCACCAGTAATCCTTCACCCTGTTCAATATAAATAAATAAAGGAAAACCGAGAATAATTAAAATCAGATTAAAAATAACCATTATAATCAAATAAGAACAATAAATAAACTTCGACCATCCCCTAATTTCAATATTTCCTTCAAGCAAAATCATTCATTTTCCAAGTAAGGGTCATTACCGGTGAAAGTAATGTGCAGGTTTCTCTTTCAAGCTGTCTTGTAAGTGCCGAACATGTTGTGACGGTCTTTCTGTTCTCCAAATCTTGAGTCTGATTCTCGAAATGACGCAAAATGCAACCGAATGATCTCTTACATCAACCAATGCCCTTGAGCATAAGAAAACCCTTTAGGAGACAAAAAAGGGGAAGGGGAATGGGGTATGAAATAGTTCAGAGCCTCCTTACGATTATAGTTCAATCTCAAAAGTCTTTTGTAAGTCATTCGAAAAAGGGTTTTGCGCCTTCGGTTGCGATTTGGACTCTAGAGCAGCCCACTTTGCCTCAAAATGCTCTGCTTCCTGGGAACTGCATGTGGGATTCAGATTCAGACTCTCCATCGGCCAACTAGTGCCGCTTTTTACGGTACTACCGTTTTGCGTGACACTCGTAGTCGTGGTCGTCGATGGAAAGGAGTTATGCAGATGGCCGTTGACGGTCGGAGGAGATGCGAACGTGGTGGTTGGGAAGCCCCCGGTCAGGGTGGAGAAAGCTGATTGTTGGCCACCGCCAAGCGTACCCGTCTTCAGGCCCATCCCGACCCCCATCGCCACTCCACCACCCCCTGTCCCGGCTGCAGTGCAGAATACATTAGCCACCATCTGTGACGGTGTGATGCCCACCACGGGCACACTGGCATTGGGATAGGTCATGCTGTTGGCCAGACTGGGCATGTACGGCTGCATAGGTACAAAAGCCGGTTGAAGGGGCTGTTGGGCGAACATGCCTACGGGTGCGGGAGTGACGTCAAAGGCCATTGGGAACGGCTGCATGGAGGAGGGGAGGGAACCGGGTGCGATGGGCATGTTGGGTGGTGGTGGTAGGGTCGGTGGAGTCTGCTGCTGGGCTTTCACCGCTTTAGCCACTTCCTCCAACCAGCGTTCTGCTTCGGACGGGGTTCGTTTGTGGCCGCCCTGAGGAATGGATGGAGGAGACTGGACAGCCGGCTCTGTCTGAACCCATGAGCTTGTAGCTGGGAAGTGGAAGGAGTAAGAATGTTAAAGCATGCCTCAAGACACATTTCTTAATATGTGACCGTGCTGGCAAAATGAGTCGGAATGTGACCAGGCTAATTTTGAGCTATAGGCAAGTCGATTTTGGTCGAATTTGAGGTTTTCACAAAAATTAGTTAATTAAAGGGGTCCTATTATGCTTTTTCACTTTTTCAACTTTAGTTAGTCTGTAATGTAGCTGTTTGAGCATAAAAATCGATCTGCAAAGTTACAAAGCTCAAAGTCCACTTCAAAAGGAGATATTTTATTCAACAGAAATCACTTTTCAAAAACTACAACGAACGACTCGTTTGGACTACAACGCATGTTTTCCGGGATTTGTGATATATCACAAATGTGATATATCACAAATACCACAAATGTGGTATTTGTGATATATCACAAATACCGACGAAAGGGACGAGACCTGGTTGAGCTGCACTAGAGAAGGCAACGAGCGTTATCACTATGTCGGAGACACGCTAGCTTTCCCAAGGCAGACGAACTTAGAGTGGTTACAGTCATCCGGGTTTAAATCGCGCTCAAATTTATTTGATATTGACACAATATTTACACTGAAGCTCGCAGGCGGCTATGGTAAGGGGCATGACATTTCCCGACCAGGTGCCGAGTGCTGCCAATCACAACACACACTGGCCCAGCTAACCAATCACAGCGCATTTCGTATTTCAGAAGGCGGGCCTTCATTTGATACAGGAACTATTCGAGCCGTTCATGCCAGACTGGAGAGAGAGGTGTTGTAATAATGTAAAATATGTGAAAAATAATGTGTTTTTCGAACAACCTAGTATGAGAGCCTGTTCTAGTACACCCCCAAAACAAAATCAAGACTTTGTAAAAGAGCATAATAGGACCCCTTTAAGCCCTCATCTAGCGATCCCAGTGCTCCAAATAGTAATTAAACATCTAAAAGTATCTTTATTTGTACATTTTCTGAGAGGAGTACCTTTTCTCCACTCGCTTCTCGCGCTGCCTCTCATCCGAAGTGCACGCATAAAGACTACAGACACCGAAGGCGCTCTATCCCGATACACATTATACACAGATTTACAGTAGGCTAAATATATTTAAGTATTCACGCAAACATAATCTGTTATCTCTTAAGGGAACGTTTAGGGAACTGTCGGGGAAAAACATCGGATGTGTAACATTATATTAGATCCGTGCATTACACTATTTCTTAAAGGGATAGTTCACACAAAAATGAAAACGTATGCTGTTCTGTGTCAGCTGCGCCACGTGGATACGTTGTCTAAGTTGTTTACACTTTGATCTGAACGAAAACAACGTATCTGCATAGTGAGGCTGACACAGAACAGCATACGTTGTTTATGTTTAGTGGTTACGCTCTAAAATGGCACCAGGGTGACGCAGAGGAGACAAATTGTTGAATAAAGTTGTTATTTTTGTTTTCTTTGTGCACAAAAAGTATTCTTGTAGCTTCGTAAAATTACAGTTGAAGCACTGATGTTACATGGACTATTTTAACAATGTCCTTGCTACGTTTCTGGACCTTGACCATGGTAGGATACTTGCTGTCTATGGGAGGGTCAGCGATCTCTCGGAATTCATCAAAAGTATCTTAGGCTACGTTTACATGACAACGATGTAGTCAAAAACGGAAAAGTTTGCCCCTTAATTTGTGTTCCAAAGATGAACGGAGGTCTTATGGGTTTGGAACGACATGAGGGTGAGTAATTAATGACAGAATTTTCATTTTTGGGTGAAGTATCCCTTTAATATAGGCCGTCTGTCTCATTAATGTTGATCAAATGATAAAAGAAAACTTGATTGAACTGCTTTTAATAATCAATTTATTTATTTATTGTATTTTTAATTTAAAGGTAATGTTTAAGGTAAATTTATTTGTAAATTTTAAATTTTATTATTTGTTTTTCTTACTTGAATGCTTTTGTTTAGATGTAAAGTAAAAAAAAGTAATACACTATACACCTGTTTCTTTCTATTTGCTCTATTTTTGCATCGGTTCTTATTTATAACAACAAAGATAAAATAAAAAATAGCTATATTGTGATTATTAATCTAGTAATGATTATTAAGAAAAGAAGTGGGGGAAAAGATGTAATGTTGCTAGGTGATTTTGCTTTGGAACCTTCAGAAAACTTTAAATCAGTTTTTCTCTAAATTTACTTCATTTTCTTCATTCTGTCGAAATTAAACAGGTGTAGCTCAGCCATTTCTCGTCCGATTCCAACAAATCATACAATCATTTTGTAGGTCTTTTAATAGAGAATGTTCACTGTGACTCATTTTGCCAGCACAGGTCACATATTGTAATGTTGAAAACAGTTGTGTTTCTTAATATGTTTGTGGATACACTGTGTGATACACTATAATTTTAAAGTTTGGGGTAAAATTTAAGAAAATAAATTAATATTAATATTTTTTAAGCAAGGACGAATTTAACTGATCAAAAGTGACAGTAAAGACAGTTATAAAGTTACAAAAGATTTCTATGTCAAATAAATGCAGTTATTTGAATGCTCCATTTAAAGAATCCTGAAAAATATTAATCAGCAAAAACAACCCAATTATCAACACTGATAACAAGAAGCATTATTAAGAATGATAACCGAAGGATCATGTGACACTGAGTACTGGATTAATGGATGCTGAAAATACAGCTTTGCATCACAGGAATAAATGACATTTTAAAATATATTCAAATAGAAAACGGTTATTTTAAATGTTAATAATATTTCAAAATATGACTGTTTTTACTGTATTTTTAATCAGATAAATGCAGGCTTGGTGAGCATTAGAGACTTCTTTCAAAAACATTTAAAAATCTTAATTATTCCACACTGTATGTGGGATTGTGCCGTCTGTGTTACCTTGCGGTGGAGCAGGTGGAGGGGGAATGGCAGGTGGAGCGCTGCAAACCGGTAAGCAGTTGCTGGTGGCTTTGGCACACAGATCCTCAGATGGTTTGGTGAAAGAGCTGTTGATTTGGCAGCACAGAGCATTTATGCTGTCCGCCTCTCCTGCCACTGATAGATCCATCTCTGGAACTGACACAGACCAATAGAAAAGGTCAATCACACCTGTTTGGCTTATTTCGGTGGGCCATGTATACAGTTTATGGGATTTTGCTTGCTAAAATAACCTGGATCTATGATACAAGGTAGAGATGCATAATACGTTATCGTTAAATAGTTTGGGTTTGTTACGTTTTTTTGTTTTTTTTTAGCAAGGATTCATTAAATTGACATTTATAATGTTACAAAAAAATTAAATAATAGAACTGTTTATTTTGAACTGTTTATTTCTCAAAAAACCCTGAAAAATGCATCAGTTTCCATAAATTTATTAAGCAACACAACTTTTTTAACACTGATAATATAAAAAAAATGGTTCTTGATCAGCAAATGATCATATTAGAATTTAGATTTCTGATTAGATTAGATTTATGAGGGATCATGTGACACTGAAGACTGAAGTAATGATGCTGAAAATTAAGTTAAACTGTAATAATATTTCAAAATATTATAGTTTTACTGTATTTTTGATAAATAAACGGTGAGCATCCTTGATGAGACTTCTTTCAAAAGCATTACAAAATCTTACTGTCCCCCTACTTTTTAATAGTAGTGTATCATATCAATTATCAAACAATATTACAGATTTTTTAATTTTATTTATCATATTGGTTCATAATATGTTGGATGATATTTGATTTTTAATTGTGCATGCTAATTTTCCCTATTTTTACATTTAGATTGCCATTACCATACTTTTTTACACAATACAGAACAGAATTTTAATATCAGCCATAATATGACAGTAATTATCAGATTATCAGCATCACACAGAATTTTTATATTGGTGTTTCTCTAATAAAAAAAAAAATCATGTTCTGGTTTGTACTGCAGTCCTCAAAACAAGAAAAACAATTGTACCTCATAAAACAAGTTGTCCTCAATCTTCCTACATATTCATTTACATTGTTCATGAATAAACCCAGCCAAACATAAAACATATGACCCATAAAAAACACATACGACCCATAATTCCCCTTTTAGAATCTAGTCTAAGGGATTAAGCTAGAGCTCAGACAGTAGTTCAATATTGCAAATGCAAAACATGTTATTTATAGAGCACTACACTAGAAAGGATCAATGGAAAGCACCTGTACATCTACAGGTAAATGCAGCAGTTTATGGTCTGGAATACACGCTCAAATGATTTTATGGGTACAATCATAAGGTTTCAGTGGAAATAGAATGCTTTTGTACTACTTACTTGTTTGCAGGCTCAACATGAGATACATTTGAAATGTCAAAGTCCTCTGGTTGATGACGCACAGTACACATAAACTGCAGTCAGTACTATCACATGGGTAAACATGGGTACTGGGTCAACATTACGGTTCCATTACACTTATGCTGCTTGAGTACACAAAAACATCTAACCTGGGTTCTTGGTCTGGAAGTCCGTCTTGCGCTGCAGGGTTGATGGGAGATCATTCAAGCGTAGGGAGAGCTGCCGTTTGAAAGGTGAGTTCTTCTGGCTGAGTTGTGGAAAGCCGCGGAAAGAGCCCTGCCGCACCAACTGCTCGATAGGAGCGTGGCGGCGCGGGATGGCGCGAGGCCCGCCTGGCTCTGCTCGCTCACCCGGTGACACCGCTCCTTCTGGAGGAGATGCATTTCCAGGCGGCATTGCAGAAATTCCACACACTTCTGCAGAGAGGCACGCTCACTAATAAGAATAATTTTTCACAAAGAAAGCCCATGGTGTTTGAGAGTGATTGTAATGAGACCTTTCTTTTTGTCCTGCAGTTGTTTCATGATGTCCTCTCGGTCACTCTGCTGTCCAGCTGAGGAGACGCGGAAGGAGCCTTCCCTCACAAACGATGTGCGGCTTGCATCGAAGGAAGCTGTGACCCCACACTCCTTCTCTCTGCGTTGCTTCCGCTCAAGACAAGCGGCAAAGGCGCATCCAACCGCATGACTCAAACGTTCACCCTAATGTTGTGGAGGATGTTCCATTAGCATCATGACAACACTGTACACTCCAAAGATTTTTTAATTAGCTTTTTTTGTCATGTTGCTCCAGTAAAAATATCTTAAGATATAAATTTAAGATCAAATATACATTTTTAACTTTAACTTATAATAATAAAATATTTTAAAAGTAATATAAAGATAAAAAAATATAAAGATATTAAAGACCTCTGTTAATATATTAAATTTAGCTAATTTTTCCAATATGTATGTAGATTTATAATAATAATGTTGTGGATGATGGCAACACTGTATATATAACACTATATATAAATTTAAAAAAATCTTTAATTAGCTTCTTTGTCTTGTTGTTCCAATAAAAATATGTTAAAATTCAAATTTAGGATAATTAAAAAAAGAAATGTATAAAAATAATAATAATACAAATATACACATATATTTATCTATCTATCATTTTTATTTCTTAGCTCTTAAGATATTTTTTCGTGGTTAACAATAGCCCCGCCACAAATATAAATAGTATATGCTTATATATATAAAGATTAAATGCTTCTGACAATATATCTTAATAATATTTTCATTTTAGACAGACAGACAGATAGATAGATAGATAGATAGATAGATAGATAGATAGATAGATACAAATCTACACATGCATGAGTATGTATGACTTTTAATGATTTTTACTTTGTAAGTAAATTAATCATGTTTTAAGGATGTTTTGACATTTTACTGGAGTATGAAAGAGAAAAATACTGACAGGGGAAATTATATTTTTTAGAGTAGCATAACTAGGTTAGTCGGTGTTTGCATACACTGTATGCTACTGTTGTTATGGGACAGATAAAAACATCATATGGTCACAAAATGTTTTTGTCTAGACTAGTATTGGGGTCCTAATCAAAATTCCATTTCATTCTAGTCCTTAATGTGTTTTTCTCTGTGCCCCAAGTACAAATAACAGTCTCTAAGCGGTTATTCCGGTTGAGATAACACTGCCATAATCCCTTTCTTAATCCCACTTTGCGGGGAATAGAGGCTGAAGAATTAATCCCCGCTGGGTTCTCCTCACCGAGTCCTTCAAGGCCATGAAGCAGTGGCAGATCCAGCGGCGAGTCGTTCCATCACGGCAGATGTAGGAGAATGCCTTGTCGTAATTACGGTCAGGTGCGCAGAAGGACACCTTCTCAATGGTCTGGTCAACAATGAGGTCCTACAGAGAAAGTAAAAAGTGGCAGACCGGTTGTTGTTTGTGGCATTCTAAATGACATAAAAAGTTTTAGCATGCAAATAAAAAGAAAGTAAAGTATTTTGAAAGTGCTCATTAAATGACTAGACTTGATGCAAATTGCATTATAGTGTTTCAAAAACATGAAACTAACTTGAATAAAAATTTTTATATTACATCCCACGAACTAGAAAGCCATGTTTTAAACGAGATTCTTCCTCTTATTTGTCCATGACCCAACCACATTGTACCGTTTTGTCCTTTTGATTCTTCTAAAATGACTAAAGCTTTTTGTGTAGCCTGGACCTCCCACTGTAACAGTGGCTAGGGTTTCCTTGTTAGGGGGCCACAGTAAATACATAATGCATGAGCTGAACACTGTAGAAGTTGTAGGTGAGGGGTGAAGCAGAGGAAGACTGGGACGAGGTGAGGGGTCCATTCATTGTTAGCCAATTACTGACCGAAGGGGCCCAGTTAGAGCTCTAAAAGCTTCGTCATAGATGATTGTGTTCTGGGGGGAAACAGGGGGGTTTACAGTGGATGGGAAGAACTTATGGGTTCATGACTTCTGACTCATCTCAGTTGTCAGGAATAAGACAGTCTGGTCTTGTAATCAATAACACTTTCAGGGCTCGAAAATAAGTACTGCCTGATGGCCCAGGACAAGTGTGAAAGATGCTCGGGACAGTTGAAGGAATTCAAGAAAGTCAAGAATGTTTATCATTTGCAAGTGTTTTGGTAATTTAAACATTGAAACCATTCAGGTGCAAGAAGATGTGAAAATGTGGTACTTGCTAAATATAAGAAAATAAGTACACCGAAAATAAGTTCTCTTTCACATCTTATTGTGCTTGAACACACAAAAACACAAAGTATTATGTCAAAATAATCATCTTGGCAAGTATCCTCATAAACACATTTGGTTATGTCTTAAACGAACATAAACATTTGAAAGAGAAACCGGATGTGTATCAGTATAATGGATCTGTCCATTAGGTCGTAAAGTGACAGCAGCCTAATTTACCTGCTGCTGTCTGTGTCATTAATATTAATCAAAAAAATCATTGCTTCCAGCTAAAATACGAGCCTGTTATCCATAATATTGCTTTCTTCATATTGCTTGCAACATTTACAAGTGAAAATTGTCTAAAACATTTGTAAATAAATTCACTGGAGGAAGAGTTATTATGGATTATGGAGTCAAATTTTGGTCAGAAGTGACAGTTTAAAGTTAAAATTTCTTAACGATGGATTTGTTCTTTATAAACATGCAGCTTTTTCGTCACAAGATGTTAATTGATGGACTGGAGTCGTGTGGATTATTGTGATGTTTTTATCAGCTGTTTGGACTCTCATTCTGACGGCACCCATTCACTGCAGAGAATCCATTAGCGAGCAAGTGATGTAATGCTACATTTCTCCATATTTGTTTCGACGAACAAACAAACTCATTTACATCTTGGATGGATTCTTGGACCTAAAGGCGAATGCAATTTCAGAAAATTTTCCTTTTTGGGTGAACTATTCCTTCAATCTACATTTAATTTGTACAGTGAAGTCTATGCAGTGTTATTTTACATTTGATTATTTAATTTATGTATCTGAAAAACTGTTCATTTAATTTGTGTCTTTATTCTATTCTTATTTTATTACTGACTTTTAATTTGCCTATAATAATATTATAATATAAAATTATTAAAGCATTTTAATAAAATAACGCTATTATAGTTAGGCTAGTAGTTTTTACTGTGGTATCGAATTTGGAATGCAGAATTGTGAAAATTCACTGGTATCTAGAAATGTGGTGTCATAACCCTATATATTAGAATACATGGTTACATGGTCAAAAACAATGGAAATAATAACAATTTATTTATTAATTCATTCATTTTTATGGCGGGGCTATAGGACATTTTGGCAGGGCAAGTAAAAATTTCAACCACAGGTCCAACTGAGCCAGTAGAAAAAAAATCCTTAGTGTTGAGCCCTGCCTTTTACTAATATTAATAGATTGACAAGTGAAGTTTAACCAGAGAGAGGAGAGGAGGAGGTGCAGGACACACAGGTGGTGTGTGACAGTGGCAGGAAGGATTAGGTGGTACTGCTGACTCATATGCATACGGGAGGATTACCAGAAGGGCATAGTGAGTGAACGACTGAGTCTGAGGCCCTTACGAGAAACAAAAAAAGAAAGCTTTGTGGCCTTCCGCCTTTTACTGTGTGAGCTGAAAAGGAGGAACGGGGGATAATTGAACTCATTATGTGAGGCCTTTGACCTTTTCTGGTTAACTTTCCGGGTTTTGTGTGAGGGAAGGATGTTACATTAATCCTTGAACTTTGAAAAGAAAAACCCAACCGTGAGAGACACGTGAACCCTTGGCCTTAAAAGTCATCTTGTCTGTGTGATGTCTCATGAAGCTGGATGGTCATGTGACAGGCCTTTTGGAGGCCTGCCAGCTTCCTCCTACTGCATATTTTGTGTTTCCTACAGATTCACTCTCTTTGCTGACGGACTCAGCTAATTGATGGCTTGGGAGCTTTTCGGGGCTTCAAAGACTTTTTTATCCTTGATTAATGGCTTTCAATGGACACACAACAAAATGCCTATACACACTTACCTTGGTTTTGTCGTCCACTACTCTCAGGCCATCAGCAGACACCCAAAGCACAGCCTTGACAGTTTTTTTCCCACTCTGAGAAGAAATATTAAAACAAAATCAGCCTTTTGACACTACAGGATATTAGCACTACTGCAGAGGTTTTGATTTGCTCTGCATCAAGCATGCTAGCACAACATTTTTTGCTATTTTTGACATTTCTATGACAGGTTTAGCTTTTGTCGGCTTAATTTGTACTCGAAGCGTATCAGAGAGCTGTCCAACAACATGCTGACCTGTGATGCAATGCAGTGAGTTTCAGGGACAAGACCCATCAAGGCCAGAAAACTAGTCAAATTTGGTACTATTATTTGGATATTATTATAATTTGGGTTATATTATTATTTATTATTATTACTACATTTGCCCTCACTTATATATAATTTACCAAATTTAACCTTTGTTGTCATAATTTTTTCCACACAGTCAAACAGGTATTTTACTCTACCATTAAAAAATAGGGTCAGTATATACACTGTATTGTTTTTTTTTAAAGGGGTCATATGATGCGATTTCAATTTTTCCTTTCTCTTTGGAGTGTTACAAGCTCTTGGTGCATAAAGAAGATCTGTAAAGTTGCAAAGACTAAAGTCTCAAAACCAAAGAGATATTCTTTATAAAAGTTAAGAGTCAACCACGCCTACCTAAAACCATAAACACATTGCAATACACCAAATACACAAAATAATGTTCATTTTAGCAACGTCATATTGCCCCTTTAAGAAATTAATTATTTTATTTAGCAAGGATGCATTAAATTCACCAAAAGTTACAGAAATCTTTTGTAACATTATTTCAAAAATTCAGCTTTGCATCAAGGAATAAATTACATTTGAAAATATATTAAAATAGAAAACTGTTATTTTACATTTAAATAATACTTCACAATATTACTGTTTTACTGTATTTTTAATCAAATAAATGCTACTTTAGTGAGCACAAGAGAATTCTTTCAAAAATAATAATAATTTTAAAAATTATACTGACTTTTGGGACCCAAAACAGTAGGGCACTATTATTATTATTATTATTATTATTAATAATACTTTTTAAAAAATCATACTGACTTTTGGGACCCAAAACAGTAAGGCACTATTATTATTATTATTATTATTATTATTATTATTATTATTATTGTTATTTCCACAGCCAAACTCAAGAAGCAAAGCAGCATCGCATGTAGACTGCAGCTACACCTCAGGCTCAGTGGACTGCAAGGCAGCTCTCTAGGTTTTGGAACAGGGTTTAAATCTTTCAGTGAATCTGTTGTGAGCGCACATCTGTCTGAGAGAGTGCAGGTTAGGACACTGTGAAATGCTTCTAATCTGGAAAAAAAACAGC
>NW_015555720.1:182034-184256 GCF_001515605.1 Sinocyclocheilus anshuiensis
TATTATTATTATTATTATTATTATTATTATTATTATTATTATTATTATTATTATTATTATTATTATTATTATTATTATTATTATTATTATTATTATTATTATTATTATTATTATTATTATTATTATTATTATTATTATTATTATTATTATTATTATTATTATTATTATTATTATTATTATTATTATTATTATTATTATTATTATTATTATTATTATTATTATTATTATTATTATTATTATTATTATTATTATTATTATTATTATTATTATTATTATTATTATTATTATTATTATTATTATTATTATTATTATTATTATTATTATTATTATTATTGTTATTTCCACAGCCAAACTCAAGAAGCAAAGCAGCATCGCATGTAGACTGCAGCTACACCTCAGGCTCAGTGGACTGCAAGGCAGCTCTCTAGGTTTTGGAACAGGGTTTAAATCTTTCAGTAAATCTGTTGTGAGTGCAAGTCTGTCTGAGAGAGTGAAGGTTAGTAAACCATGAAACGCATTTAATCTTGAAAAAACTGTAGGAATAAGTTAAACTGAAGGATCCAACTATATAAAAAAAAACAGGGATTTCAGCTGACAGTACAAGCATCCCAAAAGTCACTGTCCAAATTTGCTAAGACAGCAGAACACTGAGGAAATGACACTGGCTGAGGAAGAGACTGGGAGAACAAGGAACAAGCACAAGCTCAAAGCAGAATGAGATAAAGGCTTTGGGGAAGAAGAGAAAATAAAAGAAGTGACTGTGTAGACAGACACAGCGGGAACTGCCAACATGGGGATGAAAGAGCAGAGCGTATATGAACAGATGGAGGGGCCCCAAAGACAAGGGCCACACACACAGACAGCACTAGTGGGTGAAAAGTTGTTACATGATAAAAAACATTACATATTACAGTTCTGCTCTGACAATTCAGTAATGAGATTTGCAGGCTCAGGATATGACTATTGACAGAGCAGCAATACTGAAGACAATAGCCATCGACAGAGCAGCTACGCTCCATAAAGATTGATTTTTTAAATAAATGAGACTTTGTAGACTCTCAGTACATTAAATCCTAAGTCCTCAAAGAGCTTATGGTCTTCCGCAATGAGGAAAGGAGGACGTGAGGGGTTTTACAAAGGGATGAGAATCAGTCTATGTGTCAGAGGTCAAAATTAAAACCTAGTTATATGACTGTTTTTTTTATGGTTATGCATGATTCAAATTGACCTACACAAAGACTATATACAAATTTACACTATACACTATGCAGAAATTATATAGATTTTATAGAGCATATAATTCATAAAGCAACTTCAAATATTTTATAAAGCAGTGCTCAAACAGAGCAATTTCTAAGCAATTAAATAATTTAGAGCTCAGAATTATAAAACCAATTTATATTTGCTATATAAATGTATATTTCTTTTCAAAATTAATTTACATAAATTTTCTACTTATCGAGCAACTTATCTACATGGCATTTTTAGTTCATACTACAGATGCATAATACTACTACTACTACTAATAATAATAATAAATTACTGGATTTTGTTATTATCATTATTATTATTATTTTATTAATAAGCTATTTTTATATATGTAACCCTGGAGCACAAAACCAGTCATAAGTAGCACGGGTATATTTGTAGCAATAGCCAACAATACATTGTATGGGTCAAAATTATAGATTTTTCTTTTATGCCAAAAATAATTAGGATGTTAAGTAAAGATCATGTTCCATGTGTCAGACTCTGTTCCATGTTTTGTCTGTGTCTTGCTCCCCAGGTGTTCCTTTCCCATGTTTAATTTGTCCCAGGTGTTCCCCATGATGGTTTATTGCTCCCAGGTGTGTCTCGTCATCACCTCCTCCTGTGTGTGTGTATAAAATGTGGTCCCAGTCCCAAGTTCTCTGTCCGCTGTTGTACGTCTTCCTGTGAACGTCTTCCTGTAAACGCCTTCCTGAGTTCGTCTCCCTTGGTTCCTAAAAATAAAGTCTTGGTAAAGTATTCTCCAGCGTCTCCTCGTTCCTCGTGTGTGTGCTTCG
Organism: Sinocyclocheilus anshuiensis; assembly: GCF_001515605.1. Lineage (NCBI taxonomy): Eukaryota > Metazoa > Chordata > Actinopteri > Cypriniformes > Cyprinidae > Sinocyclocheilus > Sinocyclocheilus anshuiensis. The sequence goes on from NW_015555720.1 coordinate 184,080, forward strand.
TGACACCATGAAGATATTTTGTAAATTTGTCCGAACTTCATTTGGACAACTTTAAAGGCAATTTTTTTTTTTTTTTTTTGCACCCTCAGATTCCAGATTCTCAAATAGTTGTATCCCGGCCAAATATTGTCCTATCCTAACAAACCATACATCAATGGAAAACTTATTTATTCAGCT
>NW_015555720.1:185211-193434 GCF_001515605.1 Sinocyclocheilus anshuiensis
TGCATCAATGGAAAGCTTATTTATTCAGCTTTCAGATGATGTATAAATCTCAATTTAAAAAAATTGACACTTGTGACTGGTCTTGTGGTCCAGGGTCACATATTAGTATTCCTCTTTTATAGAGATGGCACACATGAGCAATTTCTGGGCAAATAATAAATATTTCAGAGCACAGGAAAACTGACCAAATGTATGTTCACTATAAAACTTTCTATTATGATAAATTCTATTCTATTATACTACTATGAATTTATGATTATTAGGTCTAGAAAACATATGTAAATTAACTTTAGAATTTCCTGATATTTCCACCTTAAAGGTCCCATGGCATGAAAATTTCACTTTATGAGGTTTTTTAACATTAATATGAGTTCCCCTAGCCCTTAGGCCTATATAAAAGCATCCAAAAAGCAGCATGTCATGGGACCTTTAACTCAATATAACTGATTTAAGATGGAAATATACTGTCCGTACTGATTCACTGTACATATGCACAAAAGAGTCTACTTGGCTGCCAATTTGCTTTTCACAGCAAGCATATGTTTTATTGCGTGGGGATGGAAAGCACTACAGTACTCACCACTTTCAGTTTTTTCACTGCTTCTTCGCACACATGCATCCCTCTGGACTCCTCTACCTCCACCAGACCGAGGTACTGCAGAAAGAAAAAAAAAAAGGGAGGAAACCACAGAGAGAGAGAGAGGTCAGAACTGATAAAATCCACATTTTCTATATTTCATCCACTACATCCATCACACCATTATTTCCCTGAACAACATTTGCGACGCGTTGTGAAAAAAATAAATCACCGCTCTGTAGTTTTTTACTGAGGCTATGTGAGAAAAACAGACAGGAACACAGATTTACTCAACTTCTTCAGGGAAAACTAGTCCAAACAGGGCTTGTGTAGTTTTCAAAGAGGAACCCGTTGAAAACACAGCAGAGGATATATTTTGTGGGACATTTTGTCCAGCCAAAACCAATCAAAATGTCCTCACATGGACACAATTAACAGCCATCAAGCCAGGGTTATGTGATTATGGTGGCCATGAGGACAGAGGCCATTACAAGATTACATCTCAGTCGCAAAGAGTCTCCTGATGCCTCAGGCGGGAGAGTAAAATTAGGCTGAATTGAATTATGCAAGATCAACTGCAATACATCCTCCACTTTACTTAATGATACAGACCATCTTTAGTCTTGAAAGAGCCTCTTTTCATTTCAGAACAATACTGTTAAACGATTTCAATTGAAATAATTACATGAAATGCTGAGTAATTAAGTACATTAATCGCATATGAAGCGTTCAGATGCAAAAGCCTCTAAATGCTGTTTGAAACTTTCTTCTGAAATTTGACTTCTATGTGTAGGTTCAGTGATTTCACTTTAATGGCAATGAATAGGCCTAGGTTCTTTTCATTGCCACGAATGTGAAGTAACTGAACATAAACATAGGAGCCTGAGAAAAATGCTCATTTTAGAAGAAGATTTCAGATGGCACTTAGAGGCTTTTACATCTGAACTCTTCATATATCAGTATTTTGTGAGAAAAGCCATTTTGTAAGAATTTTAAAAAGTGAATTTACTAATTTGACTGTAATATTAATACTAGCCACATTCTGGGAAATGATTAATTCTGTTATATCTTGTGATATTTTTTCACACTAAATGAATGTGTTACATTGACAACCCTGTTTTAAGTCATTAAAATATTCACAAAACTACCGTTCAAAAGTTTGGGGTCAGTGATAAATATGTTTCTTTAAAAGACATTCGTACTTTTATTCAGCAAGGATGCACTGAATCGATTAGAAACGATTTCTATGCTGTTTAGAACTTTCTCTTCATCAAAAAATGTATCAAGGTTTCCACAAAAATGTTAGTAGAACAACTGGTTTCAACACAGATAATAATAATAAATCTTTCCTGATTTTCCTGAATCTTTCCAGCAGCAAAACAGCATATTAGAATGATTTCTGAAAGATCATGTGACACTGAAGACTGGAGTTACGATGCTGAAAATTCATCACACACTCTTAAAAATAAAGGTGCTTCACGATGCCATAGAATAACCTTTTTATCTAAATGTTTCCATAAAGAACCTTTAACATTTGAAGAACCTTTCTGTTTCAGGTTCAGGTTCTTTGTGGCGAAAGAAGGTTATTCGGATTATAAAAAGCTAAGGAAGAGATGGTTTTTTAAATAACCTTTGACTGACTTTGTGGAACCAAAAATGGTTCTTCTATGGCATCGCTGTAAAGAACCTTTTTTCACATTAGTTCAAATCAAAATGAAACAGACACCGTTTACTGTCTTTATACACTTTCCTACCCTTATTGTGAATGATTCATCTGTGCTCATGTTCCAAAGAAAGAAAATGTTTGTCTTTGTCGTCTTTAATCAAAATGTCATATTCTTTTGCCAATATTAGCTGCAACGTCTAAAGTAATTTCGCATGCTGGACGCCTTGTGTGACCGCACTTTTAGATCATGTTCATCATCTTATTCTAAATGATTGAAGCAAGATGTCTGTTAACAACCCTCTGGATGAATTCGGAAGCTCTGCCATTTAACTTCTCAACTTACCCGGACAGGAAAGTTGCATCTGCCCTTTCGTACAGCCTCTTCGTCTGCCTGCCATTGGTGCGGCCGGCTGGCCTCCGGCACGTAGGCGGGCTTCTTCCTGCGCAGGCTCTGACGCAGCTTATTCATCTCCACGCTCTCAAACTCTCTGTTGCTGAGAACAAAAAAGAAGACACATTAGCAGGAGTACATAGATATGATGAACAAATGAGCTCTTATTTCACCTCAGGATCAAAGTAACGTCCAAAAGTCAGATTTATTAGGACACACACTAGCTAGGTGTCAAGTGAATGTTGACACATCATACAGAAGGCAATATTTCCAGTCACGCTGGACAGGCAGGATGAAATCTGTCTGATTTGGATTTCATAAAATTGCCACCAAACTATTAATTTCATATTTTGGGTATGCAAATAACCATGGTATATTGGATTACACAGAAATTACAGAGAATGTATTCACTTCTGTCTAAAAAACAATTGCTTTGCTCCCAAGAGGCATATTTATGCAACATAATTAGGTCATTCATTCTACCCTTAATTTGCATTGGTGATTTCAAATTCTGATGCACAACACCACAAAGCCAGGCTGCTCTGAAGAATGCAAATATCCAAAGCTGGTTAGTCCAAGATAAACATTCACATCATACAAATTCCACTGAGAAAAATATACAGTAGTACATAAATATACTACGACATTAAAAATTAAAAACTTAAGATAGTTCACTAAAAATTACAATTCTGTCATAGCTTACTCGCCCTTACGTCATTCCGAACCCATAAGACATTAATTCTTCAGTGAAACACTAAAGAAGATATTTTGAAAAATGTCCTAGCTGCTCTTACAAAAAGGTCATTGGGGACTGAGAGTGAAAAAAAGTCTATATAACTTGTGTGCAATATTTAAGTCAGTGTTATTTATATATTATTGCAGTTGATATTTATTATTTATTTTGAATTATCGCATATTTTCAGCTTTCATTTTAACTTACAGTTAAGAAAGGTTCACTAAAAAAGTTTTTCATCTAATATTTGTATTTTATTTTATTTTTAACTTTATTTCAATTAACAAAAAAAAAAATAGTTAAAGACACCCTAATAATAACAATATGCATATTATATATATTTTTTTTTTTTTTAACTAAAAACATTATACAGATTTGACAGAAGTTTTCTCACTTTTAAAATATCACTATTTTTCATATCACTATTAAAAATATCACTAACATTTCAGATCACTACATTTTCTTAATATCACTAACTTTTCATATCACTATTAAAAAAAGACAAGTTTTAAGAGTTTAGCAGCAGCTTCATTACCATCTTTTAACACAGTTTGGCATATCTTCTTGTTGAAAAGTTGTAAACTTCACACAAACTGTTGTACTCTGTTCTTCAATATGAACCAAATGCCACACGACCGCTTTTACTTTTATAGCGTCACGTCAGTGGCCAAAAGCGCACGTTTCCCAAAGCCCTGAATCTTTACGGGTAACAGGGGGCAGACATGGAGCACCGGAAGTACCACTATAAACGTCTGGCATCTAGCCCAAATGGATTCACCCAAAACACACCCACATTCTCAAAAGACCACTTGCTGCTATATATGAGTGTGTGTTTCTAAATAGCAGTGGCGTCTAGGTCTCTCTGGAGGCTTTACTCAGCTCTGGCACGCGCCTGTTGCTGAGCTTGACATATCGCGTAAGGGTCAGACAGGATACGCAGGAATCCCTCAGCAGAATGCCACCTGCCCGGGTATGAGGCGGGAATGAGCAGCTGAGTAAACCATATGGCATTTTTAATGAGGCGACGGGACGTTACGGTAATGTCAGAGGGGCTGAATGTTTGGGGATTCTTGATCAAGATGACCAAGAAGTCAGTTCATTTGCAGGAAGAGGAAAGGGAGGGGCTTCCAAGATTCTGCTCTACTTTCAGGGTTGATCTAATGGCTGAAAGGCTGCCAAAGCTGCAGAACAGCAAAGAGGGAGGAGAAGACGTTCGGAGACAGAGAACAGGCCAAAAGCCAGAGAGAGAGAGATAGAGAGAGAAATAGAAGAGACTTTATAAGGAGAAGAAAGAGGGAGCTTGAGATGTAGAAGGGGAGGGAGACAAGACTAAACTCCCTTATTGAGGTCTCTGTTCTAATGTGTGTCGCTCACACTGTGGTGCCAAGTCACAAATATCCTGACTGATGCAGCACCACTGACTGTCAATGCTGGGAATGTCAAAAGGACATATTTTAGCAAATTAGTGAGTTGCCTGGAGAACTAGTTGACTAATTGGTCTTAAACCCTGTATTAGGCTTGTTTGAGGTTCACCTGACATGTTTCTTAGGGGGAGATTGCATAAGAAAGTTAAAACAAATGTACGTTTTCATTTTCATAATTTGTCACATAATTAGTGACGCACCAATATTAAATATCAATATTAAAAGACAATGATTTTCATAATATGGCTGATAAACGGTCAGCGTTATTTTAGAATTGTATACTGTTATGATATTTATGAATATTTTGAATTAGCTTTTATTTTTATACTTTGCGTTAGGGGTGTGCGATATATATCGTCTGCGATAATATCGTAATTGTTGTTTTAACGATGTGCGATTTGACATTATCGAGTATTTTGCAAAAACCATTCAAAACATCCCTACAGAGCGCACGCATACATTACGTGAAGTCTAGACTAGTGCGTGTGTGCATTTAGAATGCGTTCTTTCACTGCACGATTCAGTCTATTAAAATGCATTTAGAATGATCACAAATTCAAGACATGATGGCAGAAAATGTATATATTTATACCACTTCATATCGTCATCGATAAAATCCCAGAAAATATCAAGATATAATTTTTAGTCAATATCGCACACCCCTACTTTGCGTTATCATTTAAGTTTTAGTTTAACTTGTAATTATTCTGTAATGTGTTTTTGTCATTTTTAATGTTATGTTTCAATATTTCCATATAGCTTTATTTATGTTTTAGTCATTTTAGTACTTGATCGTACATTTATTTATAGCAGTTCCTCTCTTGTTTAAGTGTTTTAAATTACATTTTCATCTAATATTTTTATTAATTTCATTTCAGAATTATTTCAATTACCTGAAGTTAACAATAACGTCATAATCTATAACTGAATTGTAATAATACAATTCAACACATTTTGTCTAAATGAAACAATAAAAACTCAAATTAATCCTTTAGAATAAAAGAAAATAGATATTAATTTTGTGAAATTATCTATTATCTATTTGTTTTCTTTTTATTTATTATACAATTAACAAAAAGCAAAAAAAAGGCCTCTAACACTAGCTTGCTCTATTCTTTTTCTATTCTATCTGTTTTCTTTGTATTTAATATATAATAAAAAAGGCTAACTGAGACTTGTCATAGCACTTGCATATCATTGCTCTTTTATTGATTTTGATTGCTTCCATTGTCCTCATTTGTAAGTCGCTTTGGATAAAAGCGTCTGACTAAATGTAAATGTTTTTAAAGATTAATTTTAAGTAAGCATTAGATGATGCCAAAGTTTATCTAAGTGTAAAAATACAGAAAATTAGAATGCACACAATTAAATATCCAACAATATAATAAGCAAAACAATTATCATATCCAAAAACCAAATTGATACTGATATCATGAATCTGCAATCTTACTTGAATAATGACTACAAGCAATATTTGCTTAATAGAAAATGCAAGTCAAATTATTCAATGTAATTAAATGTATTAATGTTTATATCTAAATATATCTATAACAGCACAGCAAGGAAAAATTCTAACTAAATTGTGAAATTTTACTAGATTTTGGTATCGCCTACTAATATCAACACATAAGGCAAAGAAAACAATTTGTTCTTGAGAGGTTCTTATGAGACTTGCCAGTGAAATTTCCAAAACATGCATGTGAAAGTCACACAACAGCCATAAGAGCCACCCAAGCCATTCCATGGAAATGATTTCATCACCAAATGAAAACCAGCTGGAGCAACATGGGTAGAGTGAACCAAGACTAAATCAAAACAACATTCAAGACTTCATACACAAAACATTTGGCAGATCACTTCTCTTTATGTGTCTGTGTGATGGCCCAAACATATACCCCATCAAATTCAGACAAATATCTTAGCAAACAAGACATAAAAAATGATACATTAATATTGTGAATACTGTTAGCTTCTCCGAGAAGCATATGAAGACTTATTTATTTTAGAATCATAGTATATTCGTAGCAAATTCACACTGAAATGAGTTGAATGGACTACTTTTAGGCTATTTTTATGAAGATTTTGTGAAACTTGAAAGTGAATGCGAATGTAAATAATGAACGAATTCTCATTTCTGGGTGAACTATTCCTTTAAGGTAATGGGTTTAAAGAGAGAAAAGGAAAGAAAGAGAAAGAAACAGAGCAGTGGAGGGGCTAAAACTCACTTAGGCACGAGGCCTATATCGTCACAAGTAAATAACAAATCAAAAATGGCCCCTAGAGCAAAAGGCACAAAATCTACAAAAGACCATCTTAAGCTCCCCTGCGCCATCTCAGTCTGACTGTAGTGAAGCTGATGAGGTAAAGCCTGCAGTAAGACTCGAACTACAGTACAGAGGCGGAGGAGCAGATATAGCCTTTGTCTCATTATTGCTAAAATCAATGCTCTCAGTGCAGGGAATCGAACCGCGGCAGCTGCCTGCACTCAAGACACCGTGGGTGGACAGTGTAATGGAGGCTTTTTGGATGCTTTGGAAAAATGGAGTAATTGTAGCGTGACACTCCAGTCTCTTACGGTAGGCTGTGCTCAGGCCCGGTAACTGGCACTGAGAGGACAGGCGGGAAAATAGACGCTCATGATTTGTTTCAGCAGGGATGAACGGGAGAGTTCAGCTAAAATTTAAAATTCTGTCATTATTTATTTCATCCTCATTATTTACTCACCTTCTTGTCGTTTCAATCCTGATTTTTTTTTTTTTTTGTGGAACATAAAAGACATTCTGAAGAATATTGATGCTGCTCAAATAAAATAAGAAACTGAATGTGATCAAAGGGCATCAAGGTTCATAAAGGACATTTATATGGGACTTTTTTTTTTTGCAGCTTGAAAGCCCCTAATCACAATATGCTTTCATAGTATGGAAAACAGGAGCTGAGATATTCCTCTAAACAGGGCCGGATTTACGCATAGGCATTCTAGGCACGTGCCTATGCTTGCTTGTCCAGGGGGGGCCCAAACACAATAAAGAGATATATCCTCCTGACTACCAGGAAAAAACAGTTTTGTGAATTTAGTATTTTGTCATGTCATTACATTGTTTAGAGCATAAGAAAAAATTTGAAAAATAAACATTTTGAAAAATGATATTTTATTCATATGTTATGCCATGTCCCCCCAAGACATTGGGACTTTAAAAAGTCCTGTTTTTTAAGAAATAAAAAGACATGAATAGACATGAAAAGGCAAAAACAGTGGGATTTTTGTTTTAATCACAAATCAATTTTCATTTTTTATACCAAACTTTATATAAAGACGATTCTCAACTATGTTATGAAAGATATTTTTAAAAACCATTTTTATTTATGCAAAATGTGTGTAAAATGGCCATAAACAAGTTTTTCCATTATATACAATGTATCTATAAACTATCT
>NW_015555720.1:196102-196533 GCF_001515605.1 Sinocyclocheilus anshuiensis
TATAAACTGTATCTAATTTGCATATTAATTTGTTTTTGGGGCAACATGTAATGAAAAAAGAAGTGTAATAATGGGAGTAATAATTGGCAAGATTTTCATAATAATGTCTAATAATTGATCTGAATATTAATATATAATTTATTTCCCTATTTATTTATTTGTTGTGTCTCCCAAAATGTGTAATAAACATGCTTTAAGTCCTGGTGTCCTCTACAGTGGACATGTATGAAATTGACGTCCTGTTTCATAACTTAATAATCATAATTTTGATTTGAAACCCCATAACATTTTCCTGAGATGTTGATTTATGACAAACAATTTGAAATTTAGTCAGATTTAAATGATAATTACAAAACATTATCATATTTCCATAAGGGTGTTACACTTGATCACTAAATTAATGTCAGCCATTTTTAAAGACCAAGGAGAGG
>NW_015555720.1:196973-197524 GCF_001515605.1 Sinocyclocheilus anshuiensis
CAATCATTTGGTATCTCTGAAAAGCCCTGAATGTGCTCTGTACAGGACATCCAGACTTAAAACTGTGACATGTAACGTCTCAGAGAAATCACTAAAACATAATGTCCTCTACAGAGTACAGAGGACTTTTTTTTATGTACAGAAAACACGCTTTCCTTCTCCCGTTCTCTCCCACAGATGCACACAGACACATTAGTTACAGACACTCGCACACACATGCGGAGACGTGACCAGAAACTTGTTGTCAGCGCTGCCCCGCAAATTTATCAATAAAATAGTTTCGCAGCAGAAAAGCTACATGACATTTCTCAGTAGCAAGGTTCTTGAAGCAGTTCAACTTAAAGATTCGCTGTTAGTAGACGCTGCTGCTGAACGCTGCTGAGAGACGCATAGGCGCAAGTATTCACACGCACTTAATCTCTCTCTCCCTCTCTCTCTCTCTCTTTCGCTCTCTCACTCTAATAACTGCGCTAGACTGCATTGATAACTGCGTTAGCCTGCATATCAATGGCTCAAGCCTCTGTTATTAGCTCTAAAATTACGTTTTGGAT
>NW_015555720.1:197690-210765 GCF_001515605.1 Sinocyclocheilus anshuiensis
CTGTTATTAGCTCTAAAATGACGTTTTGGAATTTGCAACAGAACGTTTGAGATGAGGTGTGTAAAAAAATTAGCTAGTTCCACACACACGATATTTCAGGACGGAAACATGTCAAATGTCTTGAAACAAATCATCTGAACAATTGATGTGTGATTGTGACTCCAGGCCGTTTAAATTATTAGAGAAATAATGCACTCCCGAAGTGGTTTTGTGGCCACGACGCCGCGCCTATTAATGGAATGGTCTTTCTCAGTTCTCAAACAAATTAAGAACTACATTCGATTTTTATTGACTGAACGCAAGCGCTTATTGCGATAGAAAACACTAACGGTTTCACTGATTAATTTTTTTTTTTGTTTGCTTGGGTGGTGGTAATATTAGGCCTATTATATTAATAGGGAAGGAGGGCCCAAAAATTTGTTTTGCCTATGTCACGAAAAGAGGTAAATCCGGCCCTGCCTCTAAATATTGTATTTTGTATTCAGCTGGAGAAAAAATGTCATACAGGTTTGGACTGACATGAAGGAGTGTAAATAATATAATGTTTTGGTAAATTATTCTTTCAACACCCTACGGTAAAATCTCAAAGTTATATTATCATGAGACAAGCAATTAAGGTTCCCCTGATATAAATGTTTGGACCAATACAAAATCATAAATATTTTCATTATTATTCAGATAACTTACAAATAACCAATACTAAAGTCTAAACTAATTTGTCTAAATAAAGTAACAATAATACACTGAGAAAAATTTTAAATGCTACAATTAATTTACTAGTGTTTTCAACGTTACAAGATAGCAGAGGTAATCTAAATACAAAATTTGTAGAAGAAAAACAATGAAATATCTAATACCAAACACACACATATATATACAGTATATATATACACACATACACACACACACACTGTATGTATACATATGTATATACGTAACCGATACATTATTAATATATCATGCATCTCTAAAGTACTACCATTTAAATAAAGTTTTACATTTTTAAAACTAATGCTTATACTATGCAAGGAAACATTAAATTGATCAAAGGTGCAGTAAAGACTTATTTCAAATACATTTTATATTCATCAAAGAACCTCACAAAAAATAATTAATTAATTTTTAAAAAAACAATTTTTTTTTTTAAGTTTTTTTAAGCACCAAATAAGTATTTTCTAATGGTTTCTAAAGAATCATATGACACCAAAGAATGGAGCAATGGCTGCTGAAAGTTCAGCTTTGCATCACAGGAATAAATTACATTTTAAAATATATTCAAATAGAAAACAGTTATTTTAAATTGCAATAATATTTCACAATATTACTATATAGTCAAATAAATGGTGCCTTTAAAGCTATTGTGTCCTATTTCACCAAATAATTAATCAAATAAGAGCCCAGCCCGGGTGTACACACATTTGTGGAGGACAGATACAGATCCACCCGCCCATGACCCAGTTTCAGTACCTTATAGACCGCATTTGCAAACATCATCTGACCCAGGGAGCAAAGGCGACTTGTTTCTCTGGCCATCTGCCGCAGCACGTCTAAAGAAGCTGCACCATATCACACCTGTTCTCAGATTGAGGTTACACTCACACACATAAACACGACACCCGCACACACCCACATACATCAAATACAGATGCGAGTAATCGAGTTTGCAGATGACAGGGGAAAAGGGGTCAGACCAAATGTTTATCCTAAGAGAAACTGGTCTTTGCTAATATCATCAATACCGAAAGACAGTGACACAGTCACCATTTCACACTCACGGACAGTGTGAATATGTGGGTCATTCTGGTTTGCAGTACATGCTGTCGATTCAATCGCATAGAAGTTTAGATCAGAATTCACTGACATAAGCCGCAGAATGTTTTCAGTAGGCAAACAAAACCAATGTCCTAGTAAAACAATCCTCCTATAAAATGTATGTCTGTGCGCATGTTGCTTTAAAGAGTTAGACAGCCGAGGGCTCTAATGCAGTGAGACAGCTGAATCAGAGACTGCCATCAGCAGGATGAGTCTTCTGTGCTCGATTGACACTCTACCTAACCAACAAGCGCTTCTGCGGCTTTTTCCAAACCAAATTTTCTCTCAATCTGCCACAAGCTCAACTTAAGAGGCATTATTATTTGGCAAGGATATTTCTAAAGGATATTTCCCTTGCTGTGATGTATATTTTAGGGATAGCTTGGTTATTAGCTATACATGGCTAAAAAAAGACATCAACCTCTCCTTTGCTAAGCAGCCTTGCTTAGAGTCAGAAATTGAAGTAGCAATAGATCATTTCTTCTGTATTATAACATGTATATCTGAGTGTAATGATTATCAAAAAAACGTGTAGGGTGTGGACCATTGGTTTTTGACTGGATTTTAATATGTGGTCATTGCAGATGAATGCTAGCTTACAGTGACAGAGTTTATGTGGAATAAAGGCCAAAGTATACTTTAGGTTTTATGTGTGTAATATGTTATGCTTACAGTGTGTATACTGTAAACATTATCATCGGCATAGTAGATACTCTGTGCATTCAGGTTGCTTTTTTTTTTCTTTGCACTAATTGGTTGGTGCACAAGGTTCTCAAAAAAAAAAAAACTGAAGAGACGGAACAACAATAAACATCCATTGTCAAACCACTCGAGATACAACTACAGTAAACGGGCACTTTGACGAGTGTTTGTGGTTAAGAGGTTTCTGCAAGTATAAAAGAGTACAGAGTTACATAGGCACTCGACACATGCACACTATAGTTTAATCTGTACACATACTCCAGCATTCACATCAAAACTTTTTGGGCTTAAATAATTGGAGAATTCTGGCATACATCACCAGAGAGAAGTTTGTTGTTTCACTGGAAAATTAAGTTATGCAATAAAATGAAAGATACGCATGGATGAATCGTTCACAATAAGATCAATGCCATGCATTTTGAAAATGTGTAGTGTGAATATTTATTTAATGCCACTGTGTGATTTGCATAAATTGCAAAAATAACATTTTCTAAGGATTCAACGATCTGTCAGTCAAAAAGTCCCCAAGTCAGAAGCCAGAAGTTGACAAGCCAGAACACTAAAACGGAGCCACAGTGTTTGCATGTTACTGGAAATCAACCAGTGAATGGCGTACTTAGTTGTCACATTATGTTGCAAATATCCAAAAATCCAAATAAATGGCATACACAAGGTTTTATTGAATGTGCAGACAGGACAGTGCCGCAAGGAAAGAATGGTGAAGGTTTTCTAGCTCATGAGTCTTGAATTATTGATTTTGTTTATTTTGGGTGAAGGGCAGGACATTGAAAATAGCTCTGAGGCTCCTTTTTCAACAAAATGGCAACAAAGTACACAGTTTCTCATAGATTATCCAACAAACATCTAGTAGATTGACATACAGAGGTTCTAAGAGCTGAGACTATACTGATATAAAGGCTGACCTGTCCGGTCAACAATGTCTGATGCCCTTGAAGAATAACTCAACCTTGAGATAAAACTTAACATCTTGATTTTCCATATTAAATAACATTTATAATTATTTTCATAAAATATATTTTGATTAAACAAAGACTGGCATGTAGCATCAGTTATCAGCTCTAAATAGCTTAGTCCAGCTGTGACCATAACAACTTGGACTAGTGATGAGTCACAATGGTTGACTCATCAATTAGTAAGGTTCATCAAGTGTTTTTTTTCCCCCTCAACAAAAACACTTATGGAAGTTGTTTACTGCGATTTGGCAAGTTAGTATGTATTCCTGGAGCAACATCATTGTTGGACCTGAAACAACATCCCCATCAACCAATCAGATTGTAGGGTTAGGATTAGGGCGGGGGCTGGGAGTTGAACAACATGCTTATCAACCTATAATTTCCTTACAATTAAAGGGTCAATTAATGAGTTAAGGCTAGGAATCCGATTACAACTATGTTTGTTGACATGAGCATTGTTCCAGGACCAACAAAAGATGATGATCCAGGAACATGCCCTACTTGGCAAAATCATGAATGTGCTGCATCAAGTAGGACATGTTCCTGGATCATCATCTTCTATTGGTCCTGGAAAAACATTCAAGTCAAACAAAAATACACTATTAGTGTTTTTTTGTATTTTTCCCATCAATAAAGCAAGATAAATTAGTCTAGAAAGCAAAATCATAATACAACAAGATTTGTTTTAAGAGAATATATCTCAAATTGCATTTATTTTTCTTACCCAATTATCAAATTTCTTCAATATTGTTAGAATGTTCTTTAAATTTATTTGTAATAAATAGAAATAAACAATTCAAGGTATATTTTTTATAAACAAATCTTATTTACTTTTACTTCTGTATTTATTTTTGCTTCTAGAGTAATTACATCCTGTTTTAAGGATGCTCCGATATTTTTACTGGAAAGTTTTTGGAAGTGAGATCATTTTGACATGAATGTTGCTGTAGAGAGACTGTAAAAAAACTACAAACATCTAAGAAACTTAAGCTGTATTCTCTGAAAACAAGTCTTATTGTATTACAGCATTGCTAGGTTAATTTATTTAGTTTTATGGGCTTATAGGGGGTAAAAAGTTGTGTTTTTTAGTGAAAATGCTTCTTCCTACACAATGTAAGTGACCTATTTCTTCTTCTGCATGTCGTGTGTGTAACTGTGGCCCTTTAAGGCCACCAGTAAGAGAAACTGATAGGTAGAGACATGAGAGTCCTCTCAGTCCACTGCGTTCTCTGTAATGATGTTCTCTACTGAATAATCTACCGAACATTGTTCGGAATGCAGACACACTCTGTCAGTTTAAATCTAGATTAAAGACCCATCTCTTTAACCTGGCTTACACATAACACACTAACACATTTCTAATATTCAAATCCGTTAAAAGATTGTTAGGCTGCATTAATTAGGTCAGCCGGAACCGGGAACACTTCCCATAACACCCAATGTACTTGTTACATCGATAGAAGAATGGCATCTACGCTAATATTAGTCTGTTTCTTTCATATTCCGAGGTCACCGTAGCCACCAGATCCAGTCTGTATCCAGATCAGATGGTCACTGCAGTCACCCGGATACAGTACGTATCCAGCCCAGATGGTGGATCAGGTCGTAGAGATGACCTCGACAGCCCTGAATGTCAGCGGAGACCAGAACAACTAGATGAGCCCTAGAGACAGATCCCCAGTGAAGACCTTGTCTCCTAGACAGTCATCGGAACAAGACCACAGGAACCAGATGAGTCCTCCGCACAATCTGACTTTGCTGCAGCATGGATCAACCTGCTGGTTTGTCTGGCCGGAGGAGAACTGGCCCCCCGACTGAGCCTGGTTTCTCCCAAGGTTTTTTCCTCCATTCTGTCACCGATGGAGTTTTGGTTCCTTGCCACTGTCGCCTCTGGCTTGTTTAGTTGGGGACACTTATTTTCCAGCAATATCGTTGACTTGATTGCACAGATACTATTTAAACTGAACTGAGCTGGATGATAACTGAAACTGAAAATTTAGTATTTACTATTGTCCTTTTGCATTATTGACACACTATTTTCCCATTTAATACTGTAAAGCTGCTTTGACACAATCTGTATTGTTAAAAGCGCTATATAAATAAAGGTGACTTGACTTGACTTGATGCCCTTCCAGGAGAGGAACAGCAGACACAATCAGAAATTAATTTGTTTTTGATCATCATAACCAGCCTACATTGCATTTGATAACCGCGGAGAGCGACAACAAATAAATCAAATAATAGAAAGACAGATAAGTATCAGCTAATCTGTTCAGTTGGTATATCAATTTATCTATTAATCTGAGCCATATGGAGGCTCATGCAGCTACTTCCTGTAAGAGTATTAGCCAAACACAAGCCTTCAGAATAAGCTTGGTTACTAATCTGAGTGATGCACTGGTTTTAGGGCCCATGTGTTTTAAAAAAATTTTAAACAAATTTCATGGCACGAAGCAAAACATTCATAACCCTTTTCCACTGAGGCTCATTCTTCATTTTTAAATAGAAAAAAAACTCACCTCCCATCTTCTGTCTCATCCATATCACTGCTGAAACTCATTTTAGAGAGATGTCAGAAGACCAAAGCCAGGTAAAGTATCAAAATCGAACCACCCGAGGATGTTTCACAGTCAAAACTGACGTTCGATGAAAAGCTTGAGGCAAAACGCTGTTGAATATTCAGTTTTGGGATCCAAAAGAAGGAGGAGGCAACCACACCTCCTCTTCAGAGATTAACTTGGAGGAGGCGACAATAACACATGTGCTCAGTCTCATCACCATATGTGTCCTCGCCCACAGAAACATGCGCTGACACACGGAGACATGCGAATTTGGCTGGATGTGCTGAGCTGCAGCCTCTGAGGAACAAATCAACTTTTTGTCTTTCCACAACATAGGCAGTGAGGGGAGGATGGAGAGTGAAAGATAGAGAGACAGGGAGGGGAGGGGAGAGAGAAACAGAGGAGGAGCGCGGGCGGAGGTGATTAGACTGGAGATGGTGATGACACACTTTCAGTCGCCCATCTGCAGTGCCAGTTGTCTGTGTTGTTGTGTTTGTACTTGCTATGTTCTTCCAGCTCAGCTCATCATATGAAATAGCTAATGTAAATGAGATATAGTTTTGTTATTCTGACATATTAGTCCCTGCGAACAGAGCACAGCATGTGCACATAGTCACAGCACACTTCCTATAAGCCTATTAATGCTATAGTTATGAAGAATGACCTCAGTGTGCTGGAGACTGCTCAAGATTCTACTTGCGTAACAAAATGCCTTCCAACATTTAAAGACATACTGCCTTTTCTATGCATTTTTTATTCTTTTTTACTGACGTTTTTTGTCTTATTTGTTATATTTTTCTAAGGAAACAAAATACTTATCTTTAACATCTATAATGGATTTTGAACTAATCTATTTATTATTTAGTATATTTATTCTATATTTATATATATTTGTACTCCTTGCTTAACAGGGATTCCCTTTTTTGTTATCAGCTTTTGACCTAAAATATTACTTGAAAAGATTTAAAGGTAATATTTAAATAGTCTAAACACACATTCGTATGTTCACAGTTCTCAGTTAATTATCACATGTTATGCAGGTAAACAAAGAAAAATATTAAGTTTTGATACAGTATATAAGTTTAGAGTTTTAAAATTCATTTTGATTAATTATTAGCTTTTCTTTAACTCAGAAACTCCCTTCAGTTCCCTTGCAAACCCCCAGAGGTTTGTGAACCCCCTTATAGAAAAATATTATATATTTACCTAATTATTGTTCTGTTTACATGCGATTGAATGTCACCACAATATCACAATTACTAGTGGATTTTTCTGAGCCTTGAGTTAGAGGATCATGACTAAATTAAAGCTGAGGTGTGTTTTTTGCGACATTAGTGGAACAAACTTAAATTGTTTTCAAACAGGTTTCCCAAAATGCTCACATTAGAGTAAGTTGCACCTCAAAATCACACCATTGGTTGAACCGAAGCAGAATATTGTTTATACTTTATAAACAACATTACTTAAAATTGTCTCTGCACATTAACCTGGGATAGGAAAAGTATTCCTGTATTTGGGGTGAAAGTATTTGCCCTTCATTTGACTGAACTAGTGCTAAAAGGCTAAAGAGAAAATAAATTCTGAAATTCCAAAATCTAAAATGTCCAAAATCACTTGAAAGCACAACTTTATATCTATAGAAATGTTATAGGAGGACTTAAATGCAGCATAATTCCTGTTCCTTCAACTTCAGCTGTCTTGTGCTGACTGTATAATATCTTGACTTATCTTTCAAATTATGTTACTTTTCTAGACTGGAACAGGGGAGTCTCTTGGCCAAGGACTGGTGGAGCTTCCCTCTGGTGTTGAATTGAGCACGCTCTGTTGATTGAACTTGTCCTAAATTCTCATGACCCAAATGAGAGTCCACCAGCAGGGCTGGATCAATGTATTCACATGGACATTTAACCAGACCAATCATGTCCAGCATTTTGTATAGTTGTTTTACCCAGAGGCAATAAACAGAGGGGTCTTGAGCTCCAAAGAAAAATTGCATATAAACTAAATATGCAAAATACTTGCAAAAATATGTAGTGCCTAAACAATTCTTGATTACAAATCATTCCACAATTCTGTCACACTTTAGCACTTCATATCTACTCCCAATGGAACATTTTGGGGTTAGGAAACTACAATTTAAATGAATTGACACATATGTCCAATCCTCTCAAATAGGAAATTATATGCTACATATAAACAGGCCTCCCACTCTGGCAAACACAGTCTGTTAAATAAGAGTCAGTCAATTCGTCGTCTCTAGAGGGTCAATGAAAGTGGGGTCAGATTTATGTAGTTCGACTGTATGAGCCGCATACTAGAGAGTGACAGAGTCACAATGATTCAGTGGCACATTGCCCTCTACCTGCACCGAGCGGCAATATGACAAAGGCCTGCATTTCTTTACTGAGCTGTCGGAGGATATGTGACGCAAACTCATCTGTCAGTACAGCTTCTTATGTACCACTACAGAGAGGATTAACCAGATTAATCTTTCAGTTTGGGTAAATTAATTAATTGTAATTTGTAATTTCATTAGAGAATTTTGTTAGTGGGAAAGTGCCAACACAATTATTAATCAATGCATTGCATTTTTTCTCATAATACTACATTGATTTTTAAAACCAACAAATGTCTGTCGCAATACACATTAAAAGTCATACTGTGCACAATTCATCACTGCATGCTATTCCAAAGAAGTCTGCCTTCATAAACTTTCATCAAAACATAATAACTTGGCTGAATGTAAAGTGCTACATTAAACGCAAATAATAAAATGTGACCAACTATTAGGGCTGTGCAATATATCGAAATTATCAAAATATCGCAAATGTACATATCGCAATATGCATATCGCTACAGTTTGCAATATTTGGGGCCATGAACAAAAGACAAAGAGAAAATCACTCACTGCTCTTACCTAAATAACTTTTGTAGCTTAAATAAGAATCAGTGCATATTGAATTCAAAGAGTAAATACTAAGCAGTGTTGTATTTTTCCTTTTACACAAGATAGTTATAGAAGTTCACAGAACTGACTCAGCAACAGCATGTGTCATCTGAGCATGTGGCATTTAAGCATTATCGTATCGCATAGTGTTGTCAAAAGACCCGGTATTTCGGTACCAAGTCGGTACTAAAAAAATGAAAACGTTACGTATTGGTACCGAATACTGAAATTTTGGTACCGTGACAACACTAGTATCGCATATCGAATATCGCATTATTTAATGAGTTATCGCATATCGCATTTTTCTTCAATATCGCACAGCCCTACCAACTATACAATCTTACTCAAGACTACACTAAACCTAAAAGGTTTGTTCACCCAAAAATGAAAATTCTGTCATCATTTACTCACCCGCACGTAGTTACAAACCCATAAGACTTTCGATCATCTCTGAAAACACTTCATTCGTCCCAAAACTTTGGCACTTTAAAAAGTTCAAAAGACATTGTAAAACAAATCAAGCCGTTTAATCCAAGTCTTCTCAAGATCACTTTATATGTATGATAAATAGATTTAATTTAACATTTTTCACAATATAAAAATACTGATCAGTGTTCATACATAGAGCATATCAAATATGGAAAATGGAATCATAACCATATTAGTTTGACGTGCACAAAAACAATTTCATTGGTTCTCACGAAAGGCCAAATGTGACACTGGTTCTTGCGAATATGTTTCAGCTTCTGTTTACCATTTTTGATGTGCACAACCTAAGTGAGCTGATCAGTGTTTATATATGAACAAAAGCCTAAATTAAATTGGTTCATCAAATAAAATGATCATGTCTCCATTAATCATTTACTATGACTTTTGCCTCAATAAACTCATAATTTGCTGCTTATAAGTAGTTAGTAAGGTAGTTGTTAAGTTTAGGTATTGGGTAGGATTAGAGATGTAGAATAATATTGAGTAAACGATGCCTGAATTTTCATTTTTTTAGTGAATGGGTGCATTTAAACAGCAGTGCTTCCAATAATCCCAACAGAGGGCCGGGCCATGACTTCCCTCAGCCACCCTGCATTCAGTCCCATCACCATCGAGGGGAGCCCCAGGCTCATGCCAACACACTGGCCCTGTCTTGCTTATTCTCAAAGCCTGAAGGCATAAAAAGCAGCCCATCTGACGCAGAAGCACTGATATCAGGCAGACGAGAGCCTCCAGCAAGGCCCGAAGAGGCACTGAGACCAGTAGCGATGTCACTTACTTCCTTGTTTGTTCTCTCTCACTTCACTGCATTCGATTACTAAATCTTGGTTTCAAACAACTCATTATCCCTAATGCAGTTTCTCCCTCTTTCTCACTGCCTGTTTTCCTCCCTCGTTCTTATTATTTTTGCTCCGGGCGTGATTGTGGTCCCTGTTGGATCAGACGAGAAACCCAGAGTGTAATCACACCCAGAGGTCCGTCACGCTAAGAATCCTCACTGTTCGTCATACCTCACTCCAATCGACATCAACACCCCCCAATCACCACCTCCTTTGGCTGCCTGGCAACCAGCTCCCATGGCAACCACTCCTACAAGGGGTGTATGGGGTGAGTTCCAATGCCTGATGGAAGGAAGAGGCTATGGGAGAAAAGAAGCACGGAAATGAAGCACTATTGCAAATGCGCTTTGAATAATTGTTGTCTTGACACTACTTCCTGGCACATGGTGGGGAAAATTCTGAGTTAAACTACTCATAAGTATGAGGAGAAAGTTTAACGTACCTAATGCTAATATTTATACAAAAAATCTCTTCGCCAAATGGAAGACTGGGAGTGTTTTTGAAAAATCTTGGTTTTATTGAGAGCAGGATGTCCAATGGCTGATCTAGATTTTAGCAAATGAGGCCTACACAAAAGAGTGAAAAATCCCTCAAAACAGTGGAAATTATTAGAAAACTAAACTGCAGAAAATCTGCATGGGTATTACGGAGTTTCTTTTTCATTATTCTGGTTACTAAATAAGAGTGGAGTAGTTTAAAATCAATATAAATTACCATTTGCAAGCCAATTTGCTTCCATAATATGACATACTGTATCTCCAAGTGAAAGAGATATTCAACAAGAAAAAAAAAAGTATGGCACAACTTTATTCATCAGTGAGTGATCGGGTCATAAAAAGTGGCCAAAGTAAGCTTGCTAAAACAATGTTTAAATAGCTTTTTAAATGAACATTATTCAAAAGCCTTTGTGGCCAAGTGAAGTAAAGAAAAAGAAATGTAATTTCAGAGAGAGAAAATAATTACTTCTATACATGTGATTTCAATTCTTAATCAAAGTTTACACTGCAAAGAAAGACTTTCTTGACTTTCAGTACAAATATCTTAACATTCATATGATTTATGTTTAAAAAAGCCTTTTCTGTTTAAAACATAGAAATATCTATTTGTTTTACCTTTTGAATTAAGTTTATTTTCCTTAACCCTATCTTGTATTCTTGTTTTAAAGATTAAGCCACTTAATTTTAAATAATTTTTCAGAAAACAAGACTTAAGTAATTTTGCTTCTCGGGTAAAGCTTTGCTTCTCAAATATCCTGATTTATGAATGTTTGGACATTTTAAATGAAAAAACAAGACAAAAAATTAAGCAAAAACTAAGCAAAAAAAAAAAAAGCTAGTCTAGTTAGTTAGTTAGTTAGTTAGTTAGTAAGTACAAGTTATGTTTTGACAAAGCTGTATACGTTTTGGAACTGACAGGAATGGAAGAGAAATATAGCACTTCTGTTAAATTTACAAGCAGGCATATTTATCAGCCAATAATCTCAAAATAGTTAAATACCATCCAATTAATCAGTCTGTCTAATGTATCAGTCTATCAATAGTTGAAAGTTATATGTCAACCGTGTTCAACATACTAACACTTTGTTTTTATTCAGTTCTCCCCCACAAAGGCTACATTTCCTTGAAAATTTTAATTAAATGCCGCTGGGTCCACAGTTCACAGTACGCTCAAGACCGAAAATAAATAGACCACAGTGGGAAAGCAAGAAAAAGGCTAGTGACTGACAAATGTCAGCATGACAGGACCTCCAACCATATCCAGAGTCCATTTATTGAATAAACACAGAAAGTGTTTTTATAAATTAATAGCCACAATTAACAGCCTGCAGACGAACGGTGAGATGACTCAAGCATGTTATATGGAGGTTTCCGCCACACTGGAAAGAGTGAGTCAGGAATAGTGAGTGGAAAGGAGGACAGGCCCACAGATGGCCCACAGCAGGGCTGGAACATGCCACATGGCTCCTCCTTAACAGCTAGTGGCATCCAACACAGGGAGCAGAAGTGGACAACTTTGTTATGCTAATGGGGTGGGACAGCTGCCTGGGGTCACAGGGCGAACTTAGAACGTCACTGCACGAGCGGAACTGAAAAAAACCCTGATGAACCTGTCATCACAGAAGACCCTGGTTCCTATAAGTGCCTCAAACAACAATGGTTGTAGAGAAGATCATATAATTTAGGAATGCACGATGTATAGGAACCATTTTGGTTATCAGTCTATATTACAGACATTTTTCATTTATTGGTATTGGCTAATACTATATTTTATAGTATACATACATACTTTATTATGTATGATATAATTTCCCCTATTTTTATATTAAGATCCCATAATGCTCACTTAAAGTTCATCTTTATAAAAACTAATAATTTAAAGGTCCCCTGAAATGCTTAGAAACACGCAGCGTTACTCTATGTGTTGACGTCATTTTAACTGAAACAGGAAGACAGGGCGGGACATATCAAGCAGCCCCGCCCCTTTTTAAAATAGCCAATAGCGTTCGTTTATATCACAGCTTGGGCTAGAGCCGTTCAGAGCTGTTGAGCTCTGTAAGGCCGCATTTGACAGGGTATGCCAGCCGCAATCTCATCCATATTGCTATAAAATATAGCATTCTGTGTAGAATTCAAATAGCTCCGATACATTTTGTGATCTGCGCCGACTCGCGCATGTGATCCGCTCCATGCTATCCTGTCTCTGGACCGGAGCAGAGTGTGTGTGCGGTGCGGTGGTTAGCGTGACACAGCG
>NW_015555720.1:210948-211678 GCF_001515605.1 Sinocyclocheilus anshuiensis
ACTGCAAGCTTTGAATGCTTATATCTTCTAAATGCGAATTTTGTCACTGTTTTGGAGCACACTGCCTTATAGATAACCTTAAGACTAACATATTGATACTAACACCCAAAAAACTT
Organism: Sinocyclocheilus anshuiensis; assembly: GCF_001515605.1. Lineage (NCBI taxonomy): Eukaryota > Metazoa > Chordata > Actinopteri > Cypriniformes > Cyprinidae > Sinocyclocheilus > Sinocyclocheilus anshuiensis. Next base: position 211,065 of record NW_015555720.1, read on the forward strand.
TAATTTTGATTTCATGGGGACTTTAATAATGCTGTTATGTAATGTTTGTCAAATCTCGAAATGTATTTCCATTATTTATAATGTAATACTCTCAATTTTGTGATACCTCGGTTTACTTTTAGCAAATTAATTACTTTAGTTTTATTATTTTTAATTTAATTTATATAAATAATATAGAATATTTAATCTTGGCCACTTATCAGTTACCTTTTCATTTAATTTTAAATTTTAATCCAAATTAATCATTAAAAACACAATGGCACTGTTAAATGCAATGGCAATGTTAAATCTTCTTCAAATCTCAAAATGAATTTCCATTTTTCATACACAACTTCATAATATTGTGAAATGTACTTTCATTTTAGTTCTAATATTTGTTAAGTTATGTTGATAAAAGTAGTGTAGGATTTTTGGCCATTTATTGCTTAATTTGTAAGCTAATTTTTTTATTTGAACTTAAAACGTAATCTTTAAAGGGGTCATATGATGCGATTTCAAGTTTTCCTTTCTCTTTGGAGTGTTACAAGCTGATTGTGCATAGATAAGATCCCTGAAGTTGCAAAGACTAAAGTCTCAAATCCAAAGAGATATTCTTTATCAAAGTTAAGACTCTG